>NC_073644.1:20155303-20458333 GCF_029407905.1 Bubalus kerabau | reverse complement strand
AAATCTTGATCCTGTTGTTTTTGCCCAGTACTAGCTACAGCAACCAGTACTGCATAAGCTCAGACTGATTTAATTTAGACTCAGCCCACATTTATGATTATGACCTTGACTGAATCTGTACCTCCCATCTATGGGCTTTGGTGAGGAATGAGATGATGGAGTTGCAGTTGACTCCCAAAAGGCTCAAGTCTGACATGAGTTGTGTGTTCTCTTGTGGATAAGTGTTTGGCCCATAGAAGATAGTAGCAGAAGGGTCAATTCTCCTTCCTCTAACCTAGGGCCTTCCTGACTTGAAACAATGTAAGAAGTGACTGGTGTTGAAAGACTCTACTACAAGAGGGAACATTTTGATGCTTCCTTTAACACCAAGCAGATGTCAGCCATGTCCAGCACCACATGTTGGCTCTGCCTCTTTCCCTCATCGTTTCTCTTTTTCCTCTCCCTGCTTCTTTGGAGCTTTTTCCACTAATAATGAAATATCATCAAGAATTCATTAATTTTTGCAACAAGTTCTACTTCCTGGAGAAGGAAATGACAACCCACTCCAGTATTCTTGCTTGGAGAATCCTGTGGACAGAGGAGCCTGGAAGGCTGCTGTCCATAGTATCATACAGAGTTGGACACAACCGAAGCGACTTGGCAGCAGCAGCAGCAGCTACTTCCTGGGTTGCTCAGTTAAGGCCGAGATTCCTTCTATTGGTACGTTCATGATCTCATATTCATTCACTAAGCATCCTCTCCAACAGCTTTGTTTGTAGTCTATGAAAATGTGGGAAGAGATACAAAGCTCAAATGTCAAAATGATGGTCCCACCATCAATGATGAAACCAAGGAAATTGTACTTGATCAGGTATTTCATCCTTTTAGTAGACATGATTATTATGTCAAAATCTAAATGAGAACTTTCAAAGGTAGGCTGTAAATCACCCACAGAATTCTTGAAACAGAGAATGTAGTCTATGCATTACAATATCTATTTAATGTCTTGGTTCTTTTATAAAAAAACGTCTTAAGTTATCTGTGTGTGTGTGTGCGTGCGTTAGTTTCTCAGTCGTGTCCAACTTTTTGCAACCCCATGGACTGTAACCCACCAGGCTCCTCTGTCCATGGAATTCTCCAGCCAAGAATACTGGAGTAGTGGCCATTCCCCTGCTACAGGGATCTTCCAGATCCAGGGATGGAACCTGGGTCTCCTGCATTGCAGACAGATGCTTTACTGTCAGAGCCACCAGGGAAGCTCCTTACTATAAGCTATCCTTACTGATACCAAATAATCTCTGTCTTTTCTGAATATCTGGTCTGCCTCAAATCCAACTATAGGAAGAATTTATACATTAAAAAGTTTATTAAGACTTCCCTGTTGGCAGGGTGGATAAGAATTTGCCTGCCAATGCAGGGGACAATAGTTCAATCTCTGGTACAGGATAATCCCGCACGACATGGAGCAACTAAGCCCCTGCACCACAACTACTGAGCCTGTGGTCTAGAACTCACATGTTGCAACCACTGAAGCACTGGCACCTAGAGCCTGTGCTCTGCAAGAGAAGCCACTGCAATGAGAAGTGTGTGCACTGGAGTGAAGAGTAGTCCCCGCCTCTTGCAACAAGAGAAAGCTTGAGCAAAGCAACAAAGACCCAGCACAGCCAAAAATAAAGTTTAAAATATGTTAACAATACATTAGTTAATTAATTAATTCAAGATAGTTTTTTTTCCTCTTTCTAGGTACCAGACAGTTTTCTAGGCATTGATTGGGTTGATTTAAATAATCACAGTTCACATTGCTATTGAAATTATACTTTAATGAAAATAAAGTCTCTGGACTCCAGAAAAATAAAATATTTTAAGATCTTCTTAGGTTTAAAGTGTTCACCTCACAACATTTTAATGTGTGCCCTCTTGCTTTCATCTCAAGTTGTATCTCATGCAGATATTACAAACATATCTTTTGCTGAATTATTTGAAAATAAAACAAACCAGTCAAGCAGATCACAATATTTAGAAACATTAGTACAATCCTCAGGGAAAACTGGAATTTTATCTGATCCATCACACATTCGGGAAAGGAAAATGAGATTGAATTTATAATTTATCTGTTCAGTTCAGTCGCTCAGTTGTGTCCGACTCTTTGTGACCCCATGAATCGCAGCACTCCAGGTCTCCCTGTCCATCACCAACTCCCGGAGCTTACCAAAACTCATGTCCATTGAGTCGGTGATGCCATCCAGCCATCTCATCCTCTGTCGTCCCCTTCTCCTCCTGCCCCCAATCCCTCCCAGCATCAGGGTCTTTTCCAATTTATCTGTACCAGAGGTCTAATTTAAAAATACGAAATTGAACTCTGACTCAGATTAACATAAAGTTTATGCTTTTCATGCTAAGCATACTACAAGGTATACAGGGGTCATTGCACTTTTGAAAAATAAAGAACACAGGCTGAGTTTCTTGGGATTGCTTCAA
Organism: Bubalus kerabau; assembly: GCF_029407905.1. Taxonomy (NCBI): domain Eukaryota; kingdom Metazoa; phylum Chordata; class Mammalia; order Artiodactyla; family Bovidae; genus Bubalus; species Bubalus kerabau. Next base: position 20,455,876 of record NC_073644.1, on the reverse strand, counting down.
AGATAAACATGCAGAATTCACCTTTCCCTACTCCACTCTTTCAGGTACAGATCAGCATGGGCTCCTAGGATACACAATGCAAAAATATGCTTAAGTATATATGCCACTAATTGTAGCCTTCTAAGCTATAGGAAAAAAAAAAAATAAGATTGCTTTTAGAATCATCTACCTTTATGGAGGAAAGCTAAATACATGTTTCCAAAGGAAAGAAACTTTTGGTCAGTAGGACATTCTACCAAATATAAGAAACGGAAATAAAAGGTATTTGGAAATATGGCAAAAGTATAAGTATAAACAAAGATTTAAGAGAAGAGTCCACATACTATGATGATGAGTTCATCAAGCCCTTAACTATAGATGAGAATTGAGAAGGATAATTGGCTTAACTCCCAAGTTAGGAATACATTTTGAGAGCAAGTGTAAAACTAGAATTCTTATTTCCATTTCAATAAAGGACTCAAATTATGAACACTAGATTTGACATAAAGAAAGAATGAGTTGTCTAAGTGATTTGTTCCATTGTTTAGAAGAATTAGTAAGAAATATTTACTAAACCACTACTTATTAAGCATTTACTATACCCTAGATAGCCTTCTGGAGAAGGCAATGGCACCCCACTCCAGTACTCTTGCCTGGAAAATCCCATGGATGAAAGAGCCTGATAGGCTGCAGTCCATGGGGTCGCTAAGAGTTGGACATGACTGAGCGACTTCACTTTCACTTTCCACTTTCATGCATTGGAGAGGGAAATGGCAACCCACTCCAGTGTTCTTGCCTGGAGAATCCCAGGGACCGGAGAGCCTGGTGGGCTTCCGTCTATGGGGTTGCACAGAGTCGGACACGACTGAAGCTACTTAGCAGCAGATAGCCTTCTAGGTAATTTGAATATTTGTGTATTAAAAACTACAAGATATTGAAGAAAGAAATTAAAGACACAAAGAAATGGGAAGATATTATATGTCCAGGGATTGGAAAAATTAGTATTGTCAAAATTATTACTATACAACCCAAAGTGATCTATAGATTCAGTGTAATCTTAACCAAAATCCCAGTGTCATTTTTTACAGAAATAGAAAACAGTCTTTAAAATCTATATATGGAACTTCAAAAGAACACAGATAGACAAAGTAATCCTGAGAAAGGAGAATGGATCTAGAGGTATAACACATTCTGATTGTAAAACTTTTAAAAGGCAAAACTTTTTCGCAACAGTAGGGTATATGCATAAACAAAACTCTATGCATGTGTGTTTAACTAATTTTTGACAAAGAAACCAATAATTTATAATAGAGAAAGAATGGTCTTCTCAATAAATGGTGCTAGGAAAACTAAGTATCTATATATGAACTCATTGAATTCCTTTTACATCATATGCAAAAATAAACTCAAAATAGATTAAAGATTTTTATTTTTCATGAAGGTTTTGTTTTTATTTTTTCAACATTTTAATTTTATTGGAGCATAGTAGATTTACTTCGTTATATTAGTTTCAGGTATTTAGCAATGTGATTCTGTTATACATATAATATATTCATTGTTTTTTATATCATCTTCTCATATAGGTTATCAGAAAGTTTGGGGAGAGTTCCCTGTGCTATACAGAAGGTCCCTGTAGATCATCTAGTTTATATGCAGTAGTGTGCATGTGTTCATCCCAAGCTCCTGATTTATCCCTCCCCCTCACATTTCCCCTTTGGTAACCATGTTTGTTTTTGATACCATAAGCCACTTCTGTTTTGTAAATAGGTTCATTTGTATACATTTTTAAAACTTAGATTTCAGATAAGAATATCATATGACATTTGTCTTTGTATAACTTCATTTAGAATGACAATTTCTGGGTCAATCCAAGTTTCTGAAAAATTACATTATTTCATTCTTTTCTATAGCCAAATAATATTCCATTATATGTATATTCCCCAACTTCTTTATCCATGCCTCTGTTAATGGGTATTAAATGTTTGAATATGAGACCTGAAATCATAAATCTCCTAGAAGATAACATAAGAAAGAAACTTCTTGACATTAGCCTTGGTAATACCTTTCTTTGACTTGACACTAAAAGGAAAGCCAAAAACTAGAGAAATAAGTAAAGACTATATCACATTGAAAATCTTCAGCACAGCAAAGAAAACCATCAAGGAAACACAGTCTATAGAATGGGAGAAAATATTTGCAGATCGCATATCTGATAAAGGGTTAATATGTAAAATACACAACAAACGCATACTGAAGAAATTGAATAGCCTAAGAACAAATAACTCAATTAAAAATGGGCAAAAGACTTGAATCAATATTTTCTAAAGAAGATATGCAAATGGCCAACAGGTACATAAAACAATATTCAACATTACTAATCTTAAGGGAAATGTAAATCTAAATCAAAATGACACATCACTTGTTATCTGTTAGAGTGTCTATTGTCAAAAAAGACAAAAGATAACAAATTACAGTAAGGATGTGGAGAAAAGCAAACTCTTGTACACTGTTGGTGGGAATATAAACTGGTACAGTCACTATGGAAAACAGTACAGATTTTCCTTAAGAAATTAAAATTAGAACTACCATCTGATCTACAAATTCTACTCCTGGGTATGCATGCAAAGGAAATGAAATTACTAACTCAAAGAGATATCTGTTCTCCATGTCCATTGTAGCATTACTCACAATAGTCAAGGAATGGAAACCATCTAATGTTTCCACTGACAGACAGATGGGTAAAGAAAATGTGGTACATACAAACAATTGAATATTATTTTTTCAAGCTTACAAAGGGAAGTTCTGCCATTTGTAACAATATGGACAAACCTGGGAGTCAATATGCTAAGTGAAATAAGTCAGATAGAGAAAGACAGATGCTACATGGCATCACTGATATGTGAAATCTAAAAAAAAAAAAAAAAAAAAAAAAAGAAAATTAAATCATGAAAACAGTAGGATGGTGGTTGCCTGAGACTGAGAGGGTGAGAAGACTAGAAACAGGCTGGTTAAAAAAAAAAAGTGCAAACTTCTTTCAGTTACAAGATGAATGAAATCTGAGATACTAATATGTAACATGGTCACTAGTTGATAATAGATGATAGAGTTGACACCCTGCTGTATAACTGAAATTTGCTAAAACTTAAGTGCTCTAACCAAGAAAATAAGAAGAAAAGAAAAAAAAGAAGTAAAGTGATGGATGTGTTCATTAACTCATTGGTGGGAATCTTTTCACAATGTACATATTTCATCACATATTTAAATACCTTAAACCAATTTTGTTTCTCAATAAAGCTGAAAAATGAATACAATATATATGTTATATAGTATATTAGAAGGTAAAAAATGCTAATGCTCCTAAAAAGTATTATGGAGTCAGAGTTCACCTCAGTTTCTCCCTCCCTGTTAGCCACTGTAAACAGTTTTTGTTTCTGAGACACAAAACAGGGCCAGACTTCCACCTCCTTTCCTAGGCAATCACAAAACCACTGCTGCTGGGTCTAGAGCCTACTTGGAGGGCTTGGGGCATCCCTGAATCACTTCATTCATTTGGGGATCTCATTTTTTTAATTCTTTGCTAATTTCCTTTCTCCCTTATTCTAAATCTTTAAAAGTTCTCCAAACCCTGGGGACTCTTTGGTTGTACAGTGAGTGTTGGTGGGAGCTCACTGGTGGTTAATTGAGGATGAAGGTGAGGAGGAGACAGCTGCTTACTATCATCTACTATCACTGCTGGGTCTTGGAAGAAAGGAAGGCCATGTGGCTGACAGGTTTAAGAAGACCCGGTGCACATGACTCAAACTGGCAGGACCTCAGTGACCTGCCTTCCTTTCCAATATCTACTCGTGGCTGGAATAATTAAAACCCAGGAGAGAGCCAGCAGGATGTATAATAGGACTTGGTAATGACCCTCTTTGTTTCAACAAATTCATATAGCAGTTCCTGAATTTTAAAAAGTGCTGTGCAAATCGATTTGTTAGCTGATAAAAAGTGAATAGTAATTAGTTTATAATAAAAGGCCCATTTCCATGCTGGCTGGTGTGATGGGTTGGGGGAGAGATAATGGAATTTGTGAGGCCAAACTCACTCAGGTAAATCTTCTATTGGACCTCCTCAGCAAAGTTAATAAAGCTAATCTTACCAGAAGGACAGGATCAGAGCTGTGGATTTTACCACTATTACTCATTTTGAAGACAAAAAGATTTTATTTCCAACCTTCCTTGTATCCTCTTCCCCAGAGTACCACATTAGGCCATGAATACAACAGTGTAAAGTTCTTTGTCTCATCCTTTTCCTTCACAATCAGAAGGTCCAAGAAAGTTGCCCTTTGTCTCAGAAACAAACATTTCTAGGATGCTGCTGGGAAATGCAGCTAATAATAATGATAATAAGAATTATAAATTACTTAGTTTTTTCTATTAACCTAGCACTATAACAATACCTAAATAGACATTATCTTATTAAATGCTCACAATGATCTTTGGAGGTAAATGTGATGCCAATTTGAAAAGTTAAAAAAAAAAAAATGAAGCTGAACTGTCTACAGTTAAGTAGTATGAGTCAGAATTTGAACCCAAAGCAGCCTGATTCCAAAGTTTGGGCTGTTCTATACTATTCTTCTGTATCTCTGAAATAAAGACTTTGCATTTTAAGTGAACTTATCTAGTCTTAAGTACAGCTTAAGAAAACCATTCTGATCCTTGTGGGGTTGTATCATTTGAATCCTCATAAAAATGTTGGAACAGAGAATGGCGAATGGCATTGAAACATGTAAAATATCATGTATGAAATGAGGTGCCAGTCCAGGTTCGATGTACGATACTGGATGCTTGGGGCTGGTGCACTGGGACGACCCAGAGGGATGGAATGGGGAGGGAGGAGGGAGGAGGGTTCAGGATGGGGAACACATGTATACCTGTGGCGGATTCATTTTGATATTTGGCAAATCTAATACAGTTATGTTAAGTTTAAAAATAAAATAAAATTTAAAAAAAAATAAAATAAAATAAAAAAAAAATAAAGTATATAAGTCAAACAAAAACTCTTGCAATAAAGCTAACATAAACTTAATGCAATAAAAAAAAAAAATGTTGGAATGATTTGTAAAGGGTGATTAGCCAGGCACTCTGAAGGAAGATCCATACACATTTCATTAAACAATTATCTTAAACATAAGTGCATTTTGTAAACTTTGATTGTAACACAAAGGGTTGCCCCACTGGGATCTAAAAAAATTGGCAGTGGCTCCCAGGAAGAAAATGCTGTGTCTGGAAAGAAGTGGTGTGTCCAAGATATGTGGCAGTAATCAGTGGAATTTATGTTAGTAAACAATACCCATAGAGTTCAGAGAAGGAAGTTGGTACCCAGTGGTCACTGAGAGCATAGGGAAAGGTGCAACTTCCAAACTCATTCTATGAGGCCACCATCACCCTAATACCAAAACCTGACAAAGATCCCACAAAAAAAGAAAACTACAGGCCAATATCACTGATGAACATAGATGCAAAAATCCTTAACAAAATTCTAGCAATCAGAATCCAACAACACATTAAAAAGATCATACACCATGACCAAGTGGGCTTTATCCCAGGGATGCAAGGATTCTTCAATATCCGCAAATCAATCAATGTAATACACCACATTAACAAATTGAAAAATAAAAACTATATGATTATCTCAATAGATGCAGAGAAAGCCTTTGACAAAATTCAACATCCATTTATGATAAAAACTCTCCAGAATGCAGGAATAGAAGGAACATACCTCAACATAATAAAAGTATATATGACAAACCCACAGCAAACATTATCCTCAATGGTGAAAAATTGAAAGCATTTCCTCTAAAATCAGGAACAAGACAAGGGTGCCCACTTTCACCATTACTATTCAACATAGTTTTGGAAGTTTTGGCCACAGCAATCAGAGCAGAAAAAGAAATAAAAGGAATCCAAATTGGAAAAGAAGAAGTAAAGCTCTCACTGTTTGCAGATGACATGATCCTCTACATAGAAAACCCTAAAGACTCCTCCAGAAAATTACTAGAACTAATCAATGACTATAGTAAAGTTGCAGGATATAAAATCAACACACAGAAATCCCTTGCATTCCTATACACTAATAATGAGAAAACAGAAAGAGAAATTAAGGAAACAATTCCATTCACCATTGCAACGGAAAGAATAAAATACTTAGGAATATATCTACCTAAAGAAACTAAAGACCTATATATAGAAAACTATAAAACACTGGTGAAAGAAATCAAAGAGGACACTAACAGATGGAGAAATATACCATGTTCATGGATTGGAAGAATCAATATAGTGAAAATGAGTATACTACCCAAAGCAATCTATAGATTCAATGCAATCCCTATCAAGCTACCAACAGCATTCTTCACAGAGCTAGAACAAATAATTTCACAATTTGTATGGAAAAACAAAAAACCTCGAATAGCCAAAGCTATCTTGAGAAAGAAGAATGGAACTGGAGGAATCAACCTACCTGACTTCAGGCTCTACTACAAAGCCACAGTTATCAAGACAGTATGGTACTGGCACAAACACAGAAATATAGATCAATGGAACAAAATAGAAAGCCCAGAGATAAGTCCACGCACCTATGGACACCTTATCTTTGACAAAGGAGGCAAGAATATACAATGGATTAAAGACAATCTCTTTAACAAAGTGGTGCTGGGAAATCTGGTCAACCACTTGTAAAAGAATGAAACTAGAACACTTTCTAACACCATACACAAAAATAAACTCAAAATGGATTAAAGATCTAAACGTAAGACCAGAAACTATAAAACTCCTAGAGGAGAACATAGGCAAAACACTCTCTGACATACATCACAGCAGGATCCTCTATGACCCACCTCCCAGAATATTGGAAATAAAAGCAAAAATAAACAAATGGGACCTAATTAACCTTAAAAGCTTCTGCACATCAAAGGAAACTATTAGCAAGGTGAAAAGACAGCCTTCAGAATGGGAGAAGATAATAGCAAATGAAGCAACTGACAAACAACTAATCTCGAGAATATACAAGCAACTCCTACAGCTCAACTCCAGAAAAATAAATGACCCAATCAAAAAATGGGCCAAAGAACTAAATAGACATTTCTCCAAAGGAGACATACAGCTGGCTAACAAACACATGAAAAGATGCTCAACATCACTCATTATCAGAGAAATGCAAATCAAAACCACTATGAGGTACCATTTCACGCCAGTCAGAATGGCTGCGATCCAAAAGTCTACAAGTAATAAATGCTGGAGAGGGTGTGGAGAAAAGGGAACCCTCTTACACTGTTGGTGGGAATGCAAACTAGTACAGCCACTATGGAGAACAGTGTGGAGATTCCTTAAAAAACTGGAAATAGAACTGCCTTATGATCCAGCAATCCCACTGCTGGGCATACACACTGAGGAAACCAGAAGGGAAAGAGACACGTGTACCCCAGTGTTCACCGCAGCACTGTTTATAATAGCCAGGACATGGAAGCAACCTAGATGTCCATCAGCAGATGAATGGATAAGACAGTGTGGTACATATACACAATGGAGTATTACTCAGCCATTAAAAAGAATACATTTGAATCAGTTCTAATGAGGTGGATGAAACTGGAGCCTATTATACAGAGTGAAGTAAGCCAGAAAGAAAAACACCAATACAGTATACTAACGCATATATATGGAATTTAGAAAGATGGTAACAATAACCCTGTGTACGAGACAGCAAAAAAGACACTGATGTATAGAACAGTCTTATGGACTCTGTGAGAGAGGAAGAGGGTGGGAAGATTTGGGAGAATGGCATTGAAACATGTAAAATATCATGTATGAAACGAGATGCCAGTCCAGGTTCGATGCACGATACTGGATGCTTGGGGCTGGTGCACTGGGACGACCCAGAGGGATGGAATGGGGAGGGAGGAGGGAGGAGGGTTCAGGATGGGGAACACATGTATACCTGTGGTGGATTCATTTTGATATTTGGCAAAACTAATACAATTATGTAAAGTTTAAAAATAAAATTAAATTAAATTAAAAAAAAAAAAAGAGAGAGCATAGGGAAAGGTGCAGTTGTGCACCTGTGAGCCACGTGGTACAGGCAATCAATGGCAGCAGTGGAGGTGTGGCCCTGAAGATACAGAATAATAGAGTGATAATTGAGAGGTAGTTTGTATGCACATGTGAGTACTGTGGTAGCTTCCATAAGTACCTGGAGTGGTACTTTTTAGGAATTCAAAGCTCTGACTTCTTAATAGGTATGGTGGAGAACCACTGAAAAACTGATACCACTATCCTTATTGCACTTGTTATCACAGTCTAGTTGAGATCAGAATAAGACAGATTATCAATAATTTATGCAGTCAGTAACATCAAATTCTTACATCCACATAAAAAAGGCAGCACCAATCAGAATAGGACACTTTGTTCCCCTCTACACTGTTAGATATTGCCTCTTTCGTTCTCCTTTTATTGTGTTTTTATTTCTAGTTGCCCAATTTTGCTCTAAGCTTTTCTTTTAAAGATATATTATTATTTTCAATCATTCTGTGATCAACTTGCTGGTTGTGTTGATTTGAATATTTCTGCTTTGATTACTTCATGATACAATGTACATCAAGGGGCAACATTATTTTCAAGTTTGTAGATAGAATACTATCACCCCTATATACTTCTATTTCAGTTCTGCTTCATGCAGGTGGATATATCTGACATCATCTGAAGGGCCCTGGAGAGTCCATGCTCAGTTTCTCAGACTCTTATATGGATCTGTCTCTTAGAAAAAAAATTCTGCAAGGTGAAATTCTTCATTCATTCATGTGACTCCTTGCCAATGAGATGAGGATTCTCGCCTTTGTCTATAACCTTCTATAATGTCCATTGTGTTGAAGGGTTGCTTGGCTTTCCAAAAAGTGAAATTTTTGGAATAATGATTTGACTTGAAAGTGATATTGATGAGAAAGGTGGCTCATCCTCCTTTTACTTGAGAGGTCAGTTTCTGGATCTTTTATTTCAGATTGCTCAGGTGGAGGGACTGAGCTACAAATCAGCTTGCTCACTGTTAGAGAATACTAAAATTATCACAAAATACTCATGAAGTGGTAGGCACACGCTAATTTTGAAGTAAACTACTATCTATGAGCTGACTGGGAAAAAGGCTAAAATAACTCCTGCTGACATGATTTCTTGGTATAAGAAGGACAACATGATAATATTTTATATACATGGAGCATTTGCAAGTAAAAGCACCTTCATAATTATTCACAACTGTGTATGATATAATAGGACATGTATCATTAGTACAAACTAATGGGAAATGACAATGATAACAACCCTAACTTTTTATCCAACATAATGCATGGCATGTAGAGTTTTGGTTAATTTGAGTTTAAAATATATACCACATTTCCCTTTATAGACCTTCCTGGTTTGAAAGCAAGTCTGAAATCTTAAAAAAAAAAAAAAAAAAAATTACAAAGTACAAAGAAAAAATGGGGAGATTACTAGTGAAGTCTCCAAAGAAACAGGTAGAAATATTTAATATAGATAATTATGCAAACAAGGTTTTCATATCCTAAGTTTTAATAAAATTAGGTTTAACAAAATCTCTAGGGGCCAAGTCCTAAGAAGTTTATCAAGATGAGCATTCAACTGAGGAAAATTGAGCTTAAGGCTAAATTGATTTAAGGGTGAAAAATGCAATGCCTATCAGGGATCTATTGGAAAGAGATGGACTTATTTTTGGAAGAAAAATAGAACATCTGCACACATATGAAGAAATTTGATTTTTTTTTTAAGTCTGGAGATAAACTACAACCATTAATAAAATAGGCCAGTTTGAAGCAAAAGTGAAAAGAGACAAAAATGTATATCTATTTTCTTTAACCCAGGAATGTTTTACATTGAGGACTCAAGCGTAAGACAGGAACAATTTAACTGCATCCAGGTCAACCATGTGGTGACGAGATCAGCTGTCTTTGCATGTCTCTTTCTGTTTAGAAAAAAGAAGATTGCTTCATATCAGTGTTTATTGCTAGAAAAGATCTAAAATCTCCTTTATGAAAGGCATCTGAACCCTTTGAAATTTCATGTAAAATTGGGAATAAGTGAAATTTTCTATTTAGCTCTCTATTAGACCGTCAAATAATAGTTTAACTTCGAATGAAAATGTTTGAGTGAATCTCTATTAGGCTCTTCTAATCTCATATACAATATATTAGCTCTACATATGATTAATTACCTGGACATTATGATTACGATAAAAACTAAATAAACTAGTTTGTATTTGCAATGCTGCTGCTAAGTCACTTCAGTCGTGTCCAACTCTGTGTGACCCCATAGACGGCAGCCCACCAGGCTCCCCCATCCCTAGGATTCTCCAGGCAAGAACACTGGAATGGGTTGCCATTTCCTTCTCCAATGCATGAAAGTGAAAAATGAAAGTGAAGTCGCTCAGTCGTGTCTGACTCTAGCGACCCCATGGACTGCAGCTTACCAGGCTCCTCCATCCATGGGATTTTCCAGGCAAGAGTCCTGGAGTGGGGTGGTATTTACAATAAGCTATTAATATTAAATATAAGTCTTATCTCATAGAAAGTCCTTCAATATTTTGCCTATTAACTCCAACATAGACAAGAAACTTCCAAACCATGATATTGCTATGTCTTCTGTAAGCATTAAAAAAAAATAATAATAAAAAATCACCAAATCAAAGGTCAGTACTTCAGTCCTACTCAGTCTGAGACTGATGTCTTTAGATTGAATCAGGGACATTTTATTTATTTTAATTAAATAGCAACAGTGCTTTTTAAAAAAATAAATAAATAAAGAACTGTAACCACAAGGAAAAAAATCTTTTAAAAAGAAGAAATAAGATAAAAGCATAGAAAAAAGAATTCAGATAAATGTGTTTCAATACCAATAACATGTGAGGGATCTCAATGGAGGGGAGAGTTCAGGAATCTTTGGCAGCTCTGTTTTGTTCTAATAATTTCTACAAATACCTTCATATATATTCTCTGCAATTGCAAAAAGACTGTTTAAGTAGGTTTCCATTTTTTAAATAGTTGGCCTTTGGCAAAATAAACATAATAGTATTAATAATAAAGGCTTCTTCTGGCCACGAGATGGAGCTCAAGACTACTTTCCTCAAAGTTTTGTTGAGATCAAGGCCCACAGGCGGTGGGAGAAGGATAAGAACTTCAGCTGGAGCAGTGAAGCTGACAGGGATTGCCTCCTGCCTGAGAGCAGGCTGATTAGACAGATTTTGCTCTGACATTAGGGCACATGGTCTTTGCTGTTAGTGTGCCCTTTCTTTTGTTTTTCTTTCTATACCAGCACAGTGCTAAAATCAAGAATGAATAGTCTAATTCATGGTCTACCACAGAGAACCCTGGGGCACTGGTTAAACTGTATATTCTTGAAATCAATCCCACATTTTTTGAATTGGCTTTTATTGAGCTTGAAGTCCTAGCAAATGTATTACTATTTTATAAGACAGTCCCCCCACTACTGAAGACAGTAAATTAAATTTACAATTAAGGGTAAGAATCACTGACCCCAAGGAAAGACAGATTAGGCAGCTATGCTACTGTTTAGGCAAGAGTTTTGTGACTTAATATGGTCTAGTCTAATCCCAAGAGACTACCTAGTTGTTTGGAATGAAAGAACCCAGGTATTTAAAATTTCTTTGCCTCTATTTCAGGTCATTTATCTCCTGAAGATATCAGGAGATATCCTCAGGTCAGATATCTCCAGGACACTTAATGACTATTACCATAATAAGTGGCCGATTGGTCATTAAAGTATCCTTGGACTTTGCCCCTGAGCCAGTCTGATACAGCTGATCTTACTTTCTTTTCTATCTCAGGAGAGATTTGGAGATCAAGGACAATATATTTCAGATAAGCTCATGTTGTTAGCTGGCTCTAACAGGTACAGGTTCATTCAGCTAATTTGATGACCTGTGATGTGCAATCTGCCTTGACAAAAGTGCCTCCTTAGCACAAGTATGCCAGATTTAATACTACTCAAGAGTAGGATCTAAATGATGTCAATAGGAGATATGTGCTTTATGCATAGGATTATTTTACGATTCTGATGGGAGAAAATGAACACTCACTCAGGTGAGTTACCCTTGATCTAAGAAAAGTAGCTTCCAGTGTGACTGAGCCATGGCTGGTGAAGAGACCAAAGTCAGTTTGAGTGTTCAACTCCTTCTTTTCATTCATGGGGTCCACTGTAATTCAAATAAAGATTCCAAAGTGACTGCAGACTTTGACAAGGAAACAAGGGCTTATTTCAAGGGAATAAAGCATGGAGTTTACCAAGGGCTGAAGAAAAAATAAATAAGGGAACAGAAAAAAAGATATATATGAGGAACATGAGAGCATCCACGAGATGCTCTAAAAATGTTTAGATTCGTTAAAGATTTTACCTAAGCTAATTAGCAGAATGTATCTTCCTTGGCTCTCTCTTAACTGCCCGTATAATATCTACTTATTTTCTTGGACAATTCCACAGGATGAATCCCCTTCTAAAGGTAATTCTGGTTTCTCATTGGCCTCTGAAGCAACTATACTAAATATCACGTCAGTTTCCTGCTGATGTTATTTTATCGAGATGGGAATCTCTCTTCCTTCTCTGCATTCTATAGGCCTTCCATTCAGTTCAGTTCAGTTCAGTCGTTCAGTCGTGTCCGACTCTTTGCAACCCCATGGTCGCAGCACGCCAGGCCTCCCTGTCCATCACCAACTCCTGGAGTCCACTCAGACTCATGTCCATCGAGTCAGTGATGCCATCCAGCCATCTCATCCTCTGTTGTCCCCTTCTCCTCCTACCCCCAATCCCTCCCAGCATCAGAGTCTTTTCCAATGAGTCAACTCTTCGCATGAGGTGGCCAAAGGACTGGAGTTTCAGCTTTAGCATCATTCCTTCCAAAGAAATCCCAGGGCTCATCTCCTTCAGAATGGACTGGTTGGATCTCCTTGCAGTCCAAGGGACTCTCAAGAGTCTCTCCAACACCACAGTTCAAAAGCATCCATTCTTCAGCGCTCAGCCTTCATCACAGTCCAACTCTCACATCCATACATGACCACAGGAAAAACCATAGCCTTGACTAGACAGACCTTTGTTGGCAAAGTAATGTCTCTGCTTTTGAATATGCTATCTAGGTTGGACATAACTTTCCTACCAAGGAATAAGTGTCTTTTAATTTCATGTCTGCAGTCACCATCTTCAGTGATTTTGGAGCCCAAAAAAATAAAGTCTGACACTGTTTCCACATCTATTTCCTATGAGGTTATGGGACTGGATGCCATGATCTTCGTTTTCTAAATGTTCAGCTTTAAGCCAACTTTTTCACTCTCCACTTTCACTTTCATCAAGAGACTTGTTAATTCCTCTTCACTTTCTGCCATAAGTGTGGTGTCATCTGCATATCTGAGGTTATTAATATTTCTCCCAGCAATCTTGATTCCAGCTTGTGTTTCTTCCACTCCAGCGTTTCTCATGATGTACTCTGCATATAAGTTAAACAAGCAGGATGATAATATACAGCCTTGACGTACTCCTTTTCCTATTTGGAACCAGTCTGTTGTTTCATGTCCAGTTCTAACTGTTTCTTCCTGAACTGCATACAAATTTCTCAAGAGGCAGGTCAGGTGGTCTTGTATTCCCATCCCTTTCAGAATTTTCCAGTTTATTGTGATCCACACATTCAAAGGCTTTGGCATAGTCAAGAATCGCAGCACTGTTTATAATAGCCAGGACATGGAAGCAACCTAGATGCCCATCAGCAGATGAATGGATAAGAAAGCTGTGGTACATATACACAATGGAGTATTACTCAGCCATTAAAAAGAATACATTTGAATCAGTTCTAATGAGGTGGATGAAACTGGAACCTATTATACAGAGTGAAGTAAGCCAGAAAGAAAAACACCAATACAGTATACTAACGCATATATATGGAATTTAGAAAGATGGTAACAATAACCCTGTGTACGAGACAGCAAAAGAGACACTGATGTATAGAACAGTCTTATGGACTCTGTGGGAGAGGGAGAGGGTGGGGAGATTTGGGAGAATGGCATTGAAACATGTATAATATCATGTATGAAATGAGTCGCCAGTCCAGGTTCGATGCATGATACTGGATGCTTGGGGCTGGTGCACTGGGACGACCCAGAGGGAGGGTATGGGGAGGGAGGAGGGAGGAGGGTTCAGGATGGGGAGCACAGGTATACCTGTGGCAGATTCATTTCGACATTTGGCAAAACTAATACAATATTGTAAAGTTTAAAAAAAAAAAAAGGCAGAAATAGATGTTTTTCTGGACTCTCTTGCTTTTTTTCTTGATCCAGTGGATGTTGGCAATTCGATCTCTGGTTCCTCTGCCTTTTCTAAAACCAGCTTGAACATCAGGAAGTTCACGGTTCACATATTGCTGAAGCCTGGCTTGGAGAATTTTGAGCATTACTTTACTAGCATGTGAGATGAGTGCAATTGTGCAGTAGTTTGAGCATTCTTTAGCATTGCTTTTCTTTGGGATTGGAATGAAAACTGACCTTTCCCAGTGCTGTGGCCACTGTTGAGTTTTCCAAATTTGCTGGCATATTGAGTGCAGCACTTTCACAGCATCATCTTTCAGGATTTGAATTCCAACTGGAATTCCATCACCTTCGCTAGCTTTGTTCATAGTGATGCTTTGTAAGGCCCACATGACTTCATATTCCAGGACGTCTGGCTCTAGGTCAGTGATTACACCATCGTGATTATCTGGGTCATGAAGATCTTTTTTGTACAGTTCTTCTGTGTATTCTTGCCACCTCTTCTTGATATCTCTTGCTTCTGTTAGGTCCATACCATTTCTGTCCTTTATCAAGCCCATCTTTGCCTGAAATGTTCCCTTGGTATCTCTAATTTTCTTGAAGAGATCTCTAGTCTTTCCCATTCTGTTGTTTTCCTCTATTTCTTTGCATTGATCGATGAGGAAGGCTTTCTTATCTCTTCTTGCTATTCTTTGGAACTCTGCATTCAGATGCTTATATCTTTCCTTTTTTCTCCTTTGCTTTTCACTCCTCTTCTTTTCACAGCTATTATTAAGCCCTCCCCAGACAGTCATTTTGCTCTTTTGCATTTCTTTTCCATGGGGATGGTCTTGATCCCTGTCTCCTGTACAATGGCACAAACCTCATTCCATAGTTCATCAGGTACTCTACTTATCAGATCTAGGCCCTTAAATCTATTTCTCACTTCCACTGTATAATCATAAGGAATTTGATTTAGGTCATACCTGAATGGTCTAGTGGTTTTCCCTACTTTCCTCAATTTAAGTCTGAATTTGGCAATAAGGAGTTCATGATCTGAGCCACAGTAGGCTCCTGGTCTTGTTTTTGCTGACTGTATAGAGCTTCTCCATCTTTGGCTGCAAAGAATATAATCAATCTGATTTCAGTGTTGACCATCTGGTGATGTCCATGTGTAGAGTCTTCTCTTGTGTTGCTGGAAGAGGGTGTTTGCTATGACCAGTGCATTTTTTTGGCAAAACTCTATTAGTCTTTGCCCTGCTTTGTTCCGTATTCCAAGGCCAAATTTGCCTGTTACTCCATTTACTTGGTTACTAATTTAAAGTGCAGGTATTTTTGTAGAATCTTCCCAGATTGCTTAAACCCATGTGAATCTGTTATTAATTCAACCCATTATGTTTGAGGGTTTTTTGTTGTTGTTGTTGTTGTTATTTGGTTGTTTGTTTTTTGCTGTTTTTCCAAATGTAAATGATCAGTTATGGCCTAATTTATAACCATCCAAAACTGCATAAGTGAAGAGTTTTATGACATGGATGTGTAACATTTTTATGAAGGCACATAAGAAGCATTCCTGATCCAGTTAGAGAATGTTGTTAAGGTGACACACCACTTGAGCTGAGTATCTGAGCCTGGACATGTGAGTATGTATTAGCCAGGTGATATACTTGAAGTGATGGAGAAGGCAATGGCACCCCACTCCAGTACTCTTGCCTGGAAAATCCCATGGGCAGAGGAGCCTGGAATGCTGCAGTCCATGGGGTCCTGAAGAGTTGGACACGACTGAGAGACTTCACTTTCACTTTACACTTTCATGCATTGGAGAAGGAAATGGCAACCCACTCCAGTGTTCTTACCTGGAGAATCCCAGGGACGGGGGAGCCTGTTGGGCTGCCATTTATGGGGTCGCACAGAGTCGGACACGACTGAGGCAACTTAGCAGCAGTAGCAGCAGCATACTTGAAGTGAAGAGTATCCTAGGCCAAGAGAACAGCATATACAAAAGCCCAGGTATGAGAGAGAATTCTCACTAAGGACAGAATGTAGTGTGAGAAATGGATTGAGTGTGAGACATGAGTTGGAATGGCCATCCAGTCACTCAATGATGACTTTAATTTGCCAGACTCTGGGGATTTGTAAATAAATATATAAAACTCAATCTCTGCTCTTTTATACTTATAGTCTAATTAGAGAGAAACAAATGATCACAATGAAATGTGGATATCTAATATTCATTTTATCTTAATGCATTTTATTACAGGGGAAGAAGAAAGTCAGAATCAGGAAAGCTATCAAGAGATGTATGACCTTTGATATGATTTTTGAATGAAAAGAGGAGTTTATAAGGGAGAGTTTCTGTTGCCTGAAACATTTGGGGCAACAACTGAATGATAGTACAGGCATAGGAATTACCAAAAAGATGTGGCACATATGTAGATTAGCAAGCAATTTTCTAGCACTAGGGCTTGCTGTGCAAATATGGGCATGAAAGAAGTTGAACCAAGCAGGTAAATAGTGACCAAGATCGTGAAAGTTAATAAATATTTTTCCATTGGAATGTATCCTTCAAGTAATATAAAATTATGGAAGGACTATAAGCAGAAGAATAATATGATTGGATTTGGATTTGCATTTCAGAAAGATCTTTTTAATAAAAGTACACATAATGGAGAAGTGAAAGGCAGTCTGGAAAGGGAAATCTAACAACTGATTATATTCTCATTTGCATTATTTTTAATATAACATTTTAGTGTCTGGTCTCTTCAGCTTCATGTTCAGCTCTCTAAGGACAGGAGATCCTGACACTTTTTCCCCCCTTTAATAAAAGAGCACAAAATTAGGCACAGAGCTTTTCAGTAAAATTATACTGATTAAATGTTTGATTAAGCTTAACTTTAAGCCTAGACCCCCTACTGAGTGAAGGAAGATGTCATTCCTGCCCTGTAAGAAAGGAGCAGCTGTATTTTCCTCCTTGAATAAATGTCTTATCCTGTCCAGAAAGAGGATATAACTACATCTGTACAAAGAAGGTGTTGGGAAGTTTAATTAGCTAGTGTTTATAATCTTCTTTGAAGCTGAGAAGTGTTAATTATGTTTTTCCCACTTTAAGACTCTAAGTCACATGGACCATATCTTAAGAGCTTCTGAGTTTGGAAGGTTGTTGCTTTCCTGAATTGAGCTAGATAGCTTTTGCAAACACATATTGCAGCAAGATTGCCTTAGGGTTGGCCAAGTAACTTTGTGAAGATGAGAGGTATACAGGTGAATTTGTAAGAAAACACGCTGACTCTGTTAATATCAAGCAAACAGGAGCTATGGAAGGAATGTCGCTCTGTGAAGAGATTTCAGTTTCTCTAGGGATCCCCTGTTGATCACTCCTTCCCTCACTTCAATGGACTTGATGTTATAGCTTCCCATTCAATATATGTATGGATACTCTTAATCCTCCATATTTAAGCATAGGTGGAAAATGTAACTGGTAACTTAATAAAGAAGTTATATCTCAAAGTAATATGCAAGTCAACAACAACAAATCTTGTGGGAGATCACTGTGCCTATATATGAACAGTCTAGATATAAGAGTCATCTAGCCCTATCCCCAAATAATGTCTTCGAGCCTGCTTTAAACCTTCATATTCATTTCAAATACCCCAAAACTGAAATGCTAGACTTCCCTCCTTATGTATTAAAGTCCTGTTTTCTGCATTTTTGCTTCCATTCTGAGGTCTTGCCTTTTCTTTCAAATGATTTACACTAGGAACATTCTTTTTCTTCAGAGAAAGAAAATTGGTCCCTACTAAAAGGTAAGTCTTACCATATGGCTTTAACATACTTCATTATTTATAAAATAGCATGATGGGATCAATGATTATTTAAAAGATAAACTCAACAGGTATCAGATTGCAATGAATATAGTCAATGGACCAAGCATTTTGAAAAGTGCCTAGAGGAAGCTTGTGGTTATGTGTGTTCAAAAGCATGTCATCTGAAATTAGTCCTAAATGGAAATGGATGTTTACATATTGAAGGCCATACCCTAATGGAGCCAATACTGTGAATGATATTGATATCTACTGATTGTCAAGTGTCAGTTATGTTCTAAGCACTGTGCTATGTGCTTTGCATATAGCACTTCATTTCATTCTCTTAATAACCCTATGGAGTAGGTATTATCTACAATTTAGAAATGATTAAGTTGAAAATTAGAGTGAGTAAGGCACTTGCTAAAGACCATTCATTCCCTAAGTGGAATCTTTGCAATGTGGTTGTTTGGACCAAAACCACAAACAGCTTAACCACTTAACTGCTGCAGTCATGTTTCTCAAACTAGGATAACAAGCCAATATACTCAGGGTACAAAATACCACAGATAAACATGACTTATCAACTTAACTTAGTGGTAAGTAGTGGAATTCCATGAAAATTTGATATATTTTTCTCAGATAAAGCATAGTACTTTAGACTTGTCAAACTGTACATGTGCTTCTAACTACATGCTTCAAACTCCTTCATACTGCCTGCATTCCTCTCTTACATTACTGTATTTTGATGAAAAATTTGAAGAGTCACACACTCTTCTACAAAAATTACTGAAATTTCTCTCTGAATGTTATTTAGCCAAGCCATTTATTTGCTACCTTTCTGAATTCCAAGTATATTACTGTGATACAGTTAACCATAGGAGGAGGATTTGGGATATTGTGACTTCACTGTATCCTGGAATTAAGAGCATTAATTCATAAATTTTATCTCTTCCAATGCAAGATACAGTAGTAGATAAAGAAAAGGACAAACACACGCATTCAACACCATTTATTCAGTTTAAAATGGAAAAAAAAATCTCAAGAACAGTAATGCATCTAGATATATTACACCCTGGTGGACACTCATAGAAAGGTAAACTATAGGACCAGGTATGTTCAAAGATAGTGTTATATTGTCTTATTCTTATTTAGTTATCATGGAAAATGGTTTCTTGTTCAGTTGGCCAAGGTTTTTTTTTTTTTTTTTTCTGTTCAGACGATTGTTCTTGACTTGAGATGAATATTGGCACAAACACCTTGGTGGAGAATGGCATGTCCAAGTTTTATTGCAATCTTTAATGTTTAGGTTGCATTATCATATAAGAGGGGTTGAGATTCCCTACCCTTATTGGTTTTAGGTTAATTCTGCTGTTGTGTTTTCTAAGCTCACACTTTTCTGGTGATAAAACTTCCAATAAAATTTTTGAGGATCTATAAATTTTGTATTTTGGAGATCTTATTTGCTAAGAAATATTTCCAGAATTCTCTGATGATCAAAATATTTCCTGAATCTTGATCATTAAGTCATGTTAATAGTTTGGTGTTTAATGCCATATCCACTTTGTTTCAGTTGACTTGCAGCTGCTACTGGGACTCTTCCCAGTCTTGTTTTTCGATGTTTAATTGCCATAAATTCAGAAGCTATCTGGGGAATAGAGAGCTGGAGTAGAGTGATCAAACGAACAGCATACCATTGAGAAAAGGATGAGATGGCCGAATAAGGAGATTCTTGGCTTGTCTCTTACCACACACATATCAATATTACTACTACATATAAGGAAACTATCTCTGAGAATTACTTAAAAACTACCAAAAAAGATTCTGCACAACTAAGGATAAAAGAGAAAAAACACAAGGACAGGTAGGAGGAGCAGAGATGTGATCTATCTAGTACCCACACACTGGTAGTGTGACCCACAGCAGAAGAGAGATCACAGCTTCAGAGTCTCCACCTGACAGCTGAGGACTCTGAATCCTACATTAGGCTCCCAAGTCTTCCAGATAGATTGTGTTAGGCCACCAGACAAGTCTCAATAAATTTAAGAAGGTAAAAGTCATATCAAACATCTTGGCTGATCACAATATGAGGTTAGAAGTCAACTATGAGAAAAAACAAACAAACTGGAAAAAAAACACCACAAACACTCCAGATCTGAACAACATACTACCAAATAACTAGAGGTCACTGAAGAAATCAAGGGACCAGTAAGAAATACTGTGACAAAAATAAAAATGGAAACACAACATTCCAAAATTTATGCAACATGGCAAAGGGGAAGTTAATAGCTATACAGACCTACCTCAAATAATAAAGAAAATCCCCAAAAAAGATCTAATTTTACACCTAAAGAAACTAGAAAAAGAATATTTTTTTTTAAAAAAAGCACAAAGTTAGTAGAAAAAGGGAAATAATAAAGATCAGAGCAATAATAAAATAGAGACAAAAAATAGCCATGATCAATGAAACTAGGAGCAATTTCTTTGAAAAGATAGACCTTAGGTAGACTCATAAAGGAACAAAAGAAAGGAGGCCAAAATACATAAAATAATATAAATAAATAAAGGAGAGAGTTATAACCAACACCACAGGAACATCATAAGAGATTACTACAAAAATAATGTCAGCAGATTGAACAACCTAAAGAAATGTATAAATTTCTAGAAGCATATAATTCTCCAAAATTGACCTAGGAAGAATTACAAAATCTGAACAGAACCATGGCTATCAATGAAATTGAAACAACAATCAAAAAACTCTCAGCAATTAAAAGTCCAGGGCCACATAGCTTCATGGGTTAATTCTATTAAAGATTTAAAGGCTATTTAATATCTATTTTTCTCAAGTTGTCCAAGAAATTTGAAGAGGAAAGAACACATATAAACTCATGCTATCAGGCCAACATACACTGATAAAAAAATCAGACAAAGACACCAAAGAAAGGAAATGAAGAAAAAAGAAAGAAAGAAATTTGCAGGCCACTATCTCTAATATAGAGATGCAGAAACATATAACATAGATGCAAAAAATATATATTTTGACAAATTCAACATTTTTTCATAATGTATAGTTTCAACAAAGTGGGCATAGAGGGAACATGAAAGTGAAAGTCGCTCAGGTGTGTCCAACTCTTTGCAACCCCATGCAGTCCATGGAATTCTCCAAGCCAGAATACTGGATTGGATAGCCTTTCCCTTCTCCAAGGGATCTTCTCAACTCAGGGATCAAACCCAAGGTTTCCCACATTGCAGGCAGGTTCTTTACCAGCTGAGCCATAAGGGAAATCCAAGAATACTGGAGTGGGCAGCCTATCCCTTCTCCAGTAGATCTTCCCAACCCAGAAATCAAACTAGGGTCTCATGCATTGCAGGCAGATTCTTTACCAACTGAGCTATGAGGGAAGCCAGAGGGAACATACTTCAAGATAATAAAGGCCATATAAAGCAAATGCACAACTGACATCATACTCAATGGTGAAAAGCTGAAAGTATTTCTAAGTTCAGCAACAAGACAAGAATTTCCACTCTCATGCCTTGTATTCAATGCAGAAATAAATGTCCTAGCCACAGCAATTAGACAATAAATAAATAAATAAAAGGTATCCAAATTGAGAAGAGAAAAGTAAAACTGCTGCTGTTTACAGATGTCATGACACTACATATAGGAAATGCTACAGATGTCAACAAAAATCTAATAGAACTAATAAACAAATTGAGTAAAGTTGTAGGAAATAGAGAAAAACAACAGAATGGGAAAGTCAAGCGATTTCTTCAAGAAAATTAATGATACCAAAGGAACATTTCATGCAAAGATGAGCACAACAAAAGACAGAAACTGTATGGCCCTACAGAAGCAGAAGATACTAAGAAGAGGTGGCAAGACTATACAGAAGAACTATACAAAAAAGATCTTAATGACCCAGATAACAATGATGGTATGATCACTCACATAGAGCCAGACATCCTGGAGTGTGAAGTCAAGTGGGCCCTAGAAAGCATCACTATGAACAAAGCTAGTGGAGGTGATGGAATTCTAGCTGAGCTATTTCAAATCCTAAAAGATGATGCTTTGAAAGTGCTGCAGTCAATATGCCAGCAAACTTGAAAAACTCAGTAGTGGCCCTGGACTGAAAAAGATCAGTTTTCATCCCAATCCCAAAGAAAGGCAATGCCAAAAAATGTTCAAACTACTTCACAGTCGCACTCATTTCACATACAAGCAGAGTAATGTTCAACATTTTAACAGTACATAAAGGGAGAATTTCCAGATGTTCAAGCTGGATTTAGAGAAGGCAGAGGAATCAGAGATCAAATGGCCCACATCCACTGGATCATAGAAAAAGCAAGAGAATTCCAGAAAAAACATCTACTTTTGCTTCATTGACTATGATAAAGCCTTTGATTGTGTGGATCACAGCAAACTGTGAAAAATTCTTCAAGAGATGGGAATACCAGGTTGTTTTATCTGCCTCCTGAGAAACCTTTGTGCAGATCAAGAAGCAACACGGAAAAATGGACTGGTTCCAAATTGGGAAAGGAGTACATTGAGGCTGCATACTGTCACCCTATTATTTAACTTATATGCAGAGTACATCATGCAAAATTCCAGGCTGGATGAAGCACAAGCTGGAATCAAGATTGCCAGGAGAAATATCAATAAACTCAAATATGCAGATGACATCACCCTTATGGCAGAAAGTGAAGAGGAACAAAAGAGCCTCTTCATGAAAGTGAAAGAGGAGGGTGAAAAAACTGGCCCGAAACTCAATATTCAAAAAACTAAGATCATGGTATCCATGGTACCCTGTCCCATCACTTCATGGCAAATAGTTGGGGAAACAATGGAAACATGACTGACTTTATTTTCTTGGGCTTCAAAATCACTGTAGATGGTGACTCCAGTCATGAAATTAAAAGATGCTTGTTCCTTGGAAGAAAAACTATGATAAACCTAGACAGCATATTAAAAACGAAGAGACATTGCTTTACCAATAGAAGTCCATCTAGTCAAAGCTATGGTTTGTCCAGTAGTCATGTATGGATGTGAGAGTTGAACCATAAAGAGGTCTGAGCACCAAAGAATTAATGCTTTTGTACTGTGGTGTTGGAGAAGACTCTTGAGAGTCCCTTGAATTGCAAGGAGATCAAAGCAGTCAATCCTAAAGGAAATAAATCCTGAATATTCTTTGGAAGGACTGATACTAAAGCTGAAACTCCAATACTTTGGCCATCTGATGCAAAGAGCTGATTCTTTAGAAAAGACCCTGGTCCTGGGAAGGATTGAAGGCAGGAGGAGAAGGGGACGACAGAGGATGAGATGATTGGATGGCATCATCAACTCAATAGACATGAATTTGAGCAAGCTGCAGAAGATGGTGAAGGACAGGGAACCCTGGCATGCTGCATTCCATGGGTTGCAAAGAGTAGGACACGACTGAGCAACTGAAAAACATAAAAGTAGTAGGATACAAATGTTCAGAATTCTGTGGAATTTCTCTACAGTAACAATAATCTATTTGAAAGACAAATTAAGAAAGTTAATCCCATTACAATTGCATCAAAAAGATTTTTTAAAAATCTTATAAATAAATTTAACCAAGGAGGTGAAAGACGTAGTCTAAAAATTATGGTACATATACACAATGGAGTATTACTCAGCCATTAAAAAGAATACATTTGAATCAGTTCTAATGAGGTGGATGAAACTGGAACCTATTATACAGAGTGAAGTAAGCCAGAAAGAAAAACACCAATACAGTATACTAACGCATATATATGGAATTTAGAAAGATGGTAACAATAACCCTGTGTACGAGACAGCAAAAGAGACGCTGATGTATAGAACAGTCTTATGGACTCTGTTGGAGAGGGAGAGGGTGGGAAGATTTGGGAGAATGGCATTGAAACATGTATAATATCATGTATGAAATGAGTTGCCAGTCCAGGTTCGATGCATGATACTGGATGCTTGGGGCTGGTGCACTGGGACGACCCAAAGGGAGGGTATGGGGAGGGAGGAGGGTTCAGGATGGGGAACATATGTATACCTGTGGCAGATCCATTTTGATATTTGGCAAAACTAATACAATATTGTAAAGTTTAAAAATAAAATAAAATTAAAAAAATAAAAATTAAAAAAAAACTATAACATTGGTAAAAGAAATTGAAAAGGATAAAAATATATACTGTACTGATAGATCAAAAAATTAATTTTGTTAAGTTGCCCATATTATCCAAAGCAATAATGGCTTTAACACAATATCAAACTGTCAATGATATTTTTCAAAGAACTAGAATTCTAAAATGTGTATGAAAATGCAAAATACCACAAATAGACAAAACAATCTTGGGAAAGAAGAGTAAAGATGGAGGTATCATGTTCTCTGATTTCAAACTATAGTACAAAGCTACAGTCAACAAAACAGTATGGGACTCATACAAAAATAGATACATATTGATGGAAGAGCATAGTGAAATGAGAAATGAACCCGCAATTATATGATTAATTAATCTATAACAAAGAAGCAATAATGCACAATAGGGGAATAAAATAGCCTTGCAATAAATTGTGTTGGGAAAACCAGAGAGCTACATCCAAGATAATCAAACTGGATTACTCTTTCACACCATGCACAAAAATAAATTCAACATGGATTAAAGACATACATGTAAGACCTAAAACCATAAAGATAAAAGAAAAATTAGGCAATATATTCTTTACCATTGATCTTCTAAATACTTTTTGTATATGTTTCCTCAGGCAAGGGGAACAAAAAACAAAATTTAACAAATAGGGCTACAGCATACTGAAAAAAAAAAAAAAAAAAAAAAAACTTTTACACAGTAAATGAAACCAGTAACTAAACCAAAAGGCAATCTTTTTGTTGGGAGAAAATATTTTCAAATGATATTATCTGATAAAAGGTTAATATCCAAATTATATAAAAAATCACACAATTTCGTATCAAAAAGCAAGCAATATGATTTAAAAATGAGTAGAGGATCTGAGAGGGCATTTTACCAAAAAAATATAAATAGCCAATTGATGTGTGAAAAAATGCTCAGCTTAACCAATCATTAGGGAAATACACTTAAAAATCACAATGAGGTATCACCTCACACCTGTCAGAGTGGTCACCCTCTAAAAGACAATAAATAACAAATATTGGTGAGAACTTGAAGAAAAGGAAACCCTTGTTAACTGTTTGTGGGAGGCTAAATAGAATGGACCTTCCTCAAAAAACTAAAAATACAACTATTATACATACAATGCAGTTATTCTACATCTCGGTGTTTACCAATAGAAAACAAAACAGTAATTTCTAAAGATATATGTACCCCTATGTTGATTGCAGCATTATTTACAATAGGCAAGATATCGAAGCAACTGAAACATACCTTGAAAGATGAACTGACAAAAAAGAGAGAAAAATACTGTGTTTGTCAGTCATGTCTGATTCTTTGCTCAGCCCCCCCCCCCCAAAAAAAAAGAAAAGAAATGTTTCCATTTTTGACAACATAAGTGGATCTAGAAGGCATAATGCTAAGTGAAATAAAACAAACAGAAAAAGACAAATACTGGTTTCATTTCTTGTTTCATTTCTTGTTTCATTTATATGTGGAATATTAAAAATTAAATAAAATGAATCAGAAACAAACTTATAGCAAAAGAAAGCACACTGTGAGAGCAGGGGAGGGTATTCAGGGCTTGGGATAAATCAGTTCAGTTGCTCAGTTGTGTCTGACTCTTTGCGACCCCACGGTCTGCAGCACGCCAGGCCTCCCTGTCCATCACCAACTTCCAGAGTTTATTCAAACTCACATCCATTGAGTCGGTGATGCCATCCAACCATCTCATCCTCTGCAGTCCCCTTCTCCTCCCACCTTCAATCTTTCCCAACATTAGTGTCCTTTCAAATGAGTCAGCTAAATAGGTAAAGGTAATTAAGAGGTACAAAAATTCCAGTTAATAGTGAATAAGTCACAGGGATACAATATACACCATAAATAATATAGTCAATAATACTGTAATAATTTTGCATGATGATGGATGATCATTGAAATTGTGATGATAATTTTATACTGTATTTGACTGTCATATCACTATATCATATACCTGAAACTACCATAATATTGAATGTCAACTATGCTTCAATAGACAACAGCAACAACAAAGCAGAAAACAGTATAACAGCTTCCCAGAATTTTGCTCCTCTGTTACATTTCAAGTCTAGTCATGGAATGTACTTTGCAATGGCAAGTGGAGATGAGGCTAGAGGGTATGCCAGGAGCTCCTCAGGACAGAGCTAGTAAGTTTGGTTTCCTGACGTTTCTTCCTCCTTCCAAATACCCCCATGCTATTTTCCAGTATATTTCCATTTCTTGAAAAATATTTCAATGTTATCTATAGAAGTAATAAACTAAACAATATAAATACTATGTCATATATATTTCTTCTAGAATTTTAGAAATATGATATAACAGTACAGATTTCCTGCATTTGCTTCTAGTGGGAAATTTCTGTTTAGAGCTTGTTTCTTTTTTGTACCTTACTGAAGGAATGCAAAAGTAATTAACAGAGTAACAGAGTCTGTGTTCTTGCTGTTTTGATTCTCAGTTCAGTTCAGTTCAGTTGTTCAGTAGTGTCTGACTCTTTGCGACCCCATGAATCGTAGCACGCCAGGCCTCCGTGTCCATCACCAACTCCCGGAGTTCACTCAAACTCATGTCCATCGAGTCAATGATGCCACCCAGCCATCTCATCCTCTGTCATCCCCTTTTCCTCCTGCCCCCAATCCCTCCCAGCATCAGAGTCTTTTCCAGTGAGTCAACTGTTCGCATGAGGTGGCCAAAGGACTGGAGTTTCAGCTTTAGCATCATTCCCTCCAAAGAACAACCAGGGCTGATCTCCTTCAGAATGGACTGGTTGGATCTCCTTGTAGTCCAAGGGACTCTCAAGAGTCTTCTCCAACACCATAGTTCAAAAGCATCAATTCTTCAGTGCTCAGCTTTCTTCACGGTCCAACTCTCACATCCATACATTACCACTGGAAAAACCATAGCCTTGACTAGATGATTCTAGGCCCCCCTAAATACAACCAAACGTATCCATATGGCCAGAGTCTCAATAGGTAACACGTAATATCTTACCTGACTACTTCACCATCAGTATCATGGTCTGACAGTCTTTCATTCTATGGTGAGTGGATCTGGACCGTTGACCATACCAACCAAGTTCAGTTTATTCTGTATTTACTAAAAAAGGGTGAATATTATTCACTGTGTGCTTTTCATAAATCAGAAAAAATCTAGTCCTCAGAAAGAGACTACAATTATAAAACAGAATGTTAGTAGAATGCTTTCTCTTCTCTCAACTCTGATCCTTCACCTAAGTACAATTAGTAGCTATATATCTGCAGATCAGAGTCTATGATCTCTAAATACCATTTAATTCAGTGAATTTGCCAACCTTCTATTTTTGCAGAGTCTGAAACAGATGTTGATCCAATCCAGAACTACTAGTGTTACAGGCACCAGCCCATATCTTCTATTTTTTGGACTTATTGGAGTAGTTGGATGTGTTACTCATAAGAAACTGTGCTTTAGTGATGAAGCCCATCAAACAACATTGAATCAGTGGTTTTCATGGAGCTGATGCGAGCCATAAACTTCCATCTCTGTATATTTCACAGCCCCATAATTTTAATATACCCACATGTACTAGGGGCAGATGGTAACTTACACACTCTCCCAAAGAGTGTTATATTGGGATCAATATTTCATTAGCACTCTCCAGTGATTAAGCCATGCACCAGCTGGACCCAATTCCCTACAGTGAGTCATTGACATTTGCACTGTGGCCTGTGAGGTAATCTGCCCTTTTAAAGGAATGAAAAAGGTTAACCCAGACCCTTGTAAACCTTTATCAATTACTTGACATCATTAAAATCTGCTCAGTCCATTTTGTAACAGTCAATCAAACATAAAATTCTCTAGAGTAGTAAGCCTTCCATGTTTCTAAACTGAGAAAATTGAACCAACAATATTTTGAAAAGTATCATTTAAATAACTAAGATGTGCTCCAGATAAGAGAAGGTGCTATGGCAAATACAGAGAAAACCTCCTGCTACATGCCCTGGATATACTTACTGACTAGTTGAAAAGTCACATAAAAATCTAAGAATAACATAAACCGTTAAGTATCAGCTAAGTAACAAAAAGAAGAATTAAATGGAAACAAAATCATGGAAAATTATTCCTTTCCCTTCAAAAATTTGTATGTGATATACCTTGTATCATGAAAAGAAAGAGGACATAAATATGGTAAATGAAACTTGTGTTGCTTTTCCTAGGATATGTAACATTTTCACAGGTTGGAAAAAAGGAGACTCACTTTCGTCTAGCTTTGTTTAGGGAAAGAGGGGAGAGAATAGGACATAATATAAAGAAGCTGAAGCTGTGAAGCTTACAAAATAACTTTTCACCTACCTATTTATGCACACCTGAGAATGACCACTGCAAACTGAGGAGAGAGGTATGATATGAACCAGAACTGAAAAGTTACTAGTAGAACCTGTAAAAATGAGAACCAAAACACTAGTTTGCATTAGGTGTGAGAGAAATCCTGTTTATAGCATACTACTAAGAGAGAGGCTAGAACCACCCGTGTGAAATCTCACAGGTGTATTCTGCCTTTCTAAGACCACTCTACCTCTTTGCATACACTGCAGGTGCATACAGATCTCTCCAACAGGTAGACTTCTATTTTCAACAGTGTTTCCCTTCCTGAGCTTTGCTCTCACTACTGAGATAACTACCAGGTTGTTCTTGGCAGCTTCCAAAACACTTTCATCTCCTATATGTTTTACCTGCAATCTTCCTCACCTCCCACTGGGCATCAGCTAATTTTTCATTTGCTCAAGGCCTCAGAATGACAGGTCCCACAATTAGCCTTCCCAGAGGCTTCCTTCTTCCTTGGCAGTAGGTGTGGTGAATGTCAAAATCTAATCTTGTTAGCAGCCTCAGTTTAGTACTAAAAGTGTTGTCTATGACAGCAAACAAATGTTTAGGGGCGTGGAGGAACAGAGGTATCTTAAGAAGGAAAATGACTGTGCCATTTGTCTCATCCAATTGTAGAGTGTTAGAGAAAAAAGCTTATCTAGCTCAACCCCATCATTTTACTGAAGAAGAACATGGAAACCTAAGAGGCAAAGTGCCTAATCCTAAATTTGACAGAATGTTAATGTCAGAGATAGTATTGGCACTTAACTGGGGAGACAAAAGGCCATGATTTAGACATTTTTGGAGCTGCACAATTCCTAGAACAATGCTTTGTCCATAATAGATGCTAACTAAATGTTTTGGCAAAAGACAAGATAATCTAAGGATGGATTCTTAACTAAAATTCTGATTATTAAGTCAGTTTCCAATTTATTTTTCATTAGTTCAATTCTTCATCTACTAATTTACAACAAGATTTCATATTTCACCTATTTTTACCTATAAATATATATTTTTTTCTCCTCCGAATCAAGCTGTTTTCCTCAGTCAAGTGGAGAACTTCTCTTTGCCTTTGGAAAATAAGAAACACATTACCTCCCTGTACATGCATGTTAAGTCTTTGCAGTCATAACTAATTCTGTGCAACCCTATGGACTGCTGCCTGTGAGTCTTCTTTGTCCATGGGATTCTCCAGGCAAGAATACTGGAGTGGTTTGCCATTTACTCCTCTAGGGGATCTGCCAGACCCAAGAATGGAACCTGCATCTTTTATGTCTAGCCTGCATTGGCAGGTGGGTTCTTTACCACTAGCACCACTTGGGAAGCTCCATTATGTCCCTATTCCTACCCATCTCTTTTATCATCTTGAAATTTTCCTTGACTCATTTCCACAGTCTATTTTTTGATCCTTAATATTGACTTCTCTGCACAATGTCTTCAAGCCTGACATGAACTTATCATTTAACCATTATTGGATGAAACTTTTTATGCTAAAGGCATTAAATTCATCAATTATGAATCATTTGCATGTGTATTGTTCAATATTATGCATATAGAAAATATAAAAAATCAAATAAGTGATTTTTGCTTTCAGAAAGTATTTGATTCATTTTGGAGAAGACAAATAATTTTATGAAGTTTAATTGACAATACAAAAGTGCAAGAAATGACATAAAACACAAAATACAATAGATTTCTATACAGATAATAAATGTGTTAACAGTGAATCCTGTGAGATAAAGTGAAAAGATCTTCTGAATAAAATAGACGTGAAATGAGCTTGCAGATCAGACTTATATAAGCAAACAGGAGTGAAAGAAATATATTGAGACAAAGCTTTAGAAACAGGTATATACCAGTTAGTTTTAAATAGGTATTGGTGAGCAAATAGTGTTGGTTGCAACAGGGGCCCTGTATCAGGAACAAAATGCTGATATTGATGGGACAGAAGTCTGTGGCCTTGGGTTTTGACATGTGTACTCAGCCAGATAAAAATCACTAGGTGATCTTGCTCTCATAGGGCTCATATTCTCACTGAGGACCCAGACACCCACAGTAATTTAATAACATATGGAATCATGTGAAATTAGCTGATACTGAACCAACCTTAAAAGATAGATGTCCACAGGCTAATAGGAACAAGAAAGACTTCAAGTAAGCCTGAATTTAAGTTGATATTTAAAGGGCATTGAGAATTTAATCAGCATAAGAATAGGAGGCATTACAGAGAGGAAAAAAAAAATTCTGACTTCTTTTATTTTTACCTGTTTGTTGGTTTAGTTCTTGCACCCGATTTTAATTGGAAATAAAAATATCTTATTGTTCAAAAATTATATCAAATATATTTTCTACCCTGAGAGAGAAGAACACACACATGGTAAATTTTAGAGCTATGCAGTTAGTGTTTATGGAGGACTCACTGCAGAATATATGCTCTACTAAATTTCATTGCTCTTTTGAAATTAATAATTATTGATTTTTAAAATGTCAGTTTAAGCAAATATTAAATATTTAAGAAATATAGACAGTGTTTAATTATGAGATCTCTTTTCATTTCTTTTCCTCATATTCAAGAAGCAACTAAAGAAACGAGCAGTTTATACTTTCAAGTTCACTTACTATAAAACAATCACTATACGAGAAACAATATTAGCATAATTAGAAATTTATTCCTTCCAAGAATTTGATATAATGCTGTTCTTCTCCATATTAATGAAGAAAAAAATTTTATAAACTCCAACAACTTTTGTGATTAAAACTCAGTAAACTCAAAAAAGAAGGGAACCATTTCAACTTGATTAAAAAAAAATAACAAAAGCCTACATTTAACAATATACATAATGATAAGAAACTGGACACTTTCCCATTTAAGACAAAGAATAAAGAAATGATATCTTCTCTCATAACTCATTTCCAAAATCAGACTAGAAGTCTAAGCTAATGCAATAACATATGCAGATTAGGAAAGAAAAAAAATTAAGCTGTCTTTACTGTCAGTTCAGTTCAGTCTCTCAGTCGTGTCCAGCTTTTTGTGACCCCATGGACTGCAGCACGCCAGGCCTCCCTGTCCATTACTAGCTCCTGGAACTTGCTCAAACTCATATCCATCAAGTTGGTGATGCCATCCAACCATCTCATCCTCTGCCGCCCCCTTATCCTCCTGCCTTAAATCTTCCCCAGAATCAGAGTCTTTTCCAATGAGTCAGTCCTTCACTTCAGGTGGCCAAAGTATTGGAGCTTCAGTTTCAGCATCAGTTCTTCCAGTGAATATTCAGGATTGATTTCCCTTAGGATTGACTGGTTGGATCTCCTTGCAGTCCAAGGGACTCTCAAGAGTCTTCTCCAACACCACAGTTCAAAAGCATCAATTCTTTGGCTCTCAGTTTTATTTATGGTCCAACTCTCACATCCATACATGACTAATGGAAAAACAATAGCTTTGACTAGATGGACCTTTGTTGGCAAAGTAATGTCTCTGCTTTTTGATATGCTGTCTAGGTTGATCATAGCTTTTCTTCCAAAGAGCAAGCTTTAATTTCATGGCTGCAGTCACCATCTGCAGTGATTTTGGAGGCCAAGAAAATAAAGTCTCCCACTGTTTCCATTGCTTCCCCATCTATCTGCATGAATTGATGGGACTGGATACCATGATCTTAATCTGATGAATGTTGAAATTTAAGCCAGCTTTTTCACTCTTTACTCTCAGATGATATAATTGTCTCTGTGTAAAAATTCCAAAGAAGTGATAATGAAACTCTTAGTAATTAATAAATGACTAACAATATCACAACATACAAGGTCAGTATATAAAAGACACTTGCTTTCCTTAGAATTTAAACATTTAGAATTTAAACTTTTAAATAGTGTACCTTTGTCATCTCAGCCTAACCCCAAAATTGAACTACTTATATATGACCTTGAGTGAGTGAGTTAAAGTCACTCAGTCATGTCCAACTCTTTAAAACTCCATGGACTTCTCCAGACCATGGAATCATCCAGGCCAGAATACCAGAGTGGATAGACTGTCCTTTCTCCAGGGGATCTTCCCCACCCAGGGATTGATCCCAGGTCTCCTGCATTGCAGGCAGATTCTTTACCAGCTGAGCCACCAGGGAAGCCCAGGTGTGACCTTAATAATATAAATAATAGGATTTGTATGTGAAAAATGCAAAACTCTGACAGAAGAAATAAAAAATGATATAAATACATGAAAAGATAGTTCATGTTCATGAATTAGAAGATTCAACATTGTTATGATCCCAATACTTCCAGACTTGATCTATTGTATACAACTCAATCACGGTCTCAGTCAGCTATTTTACAGATAGCAATGAACTGATTTACTACTCATATGGAAAGATAAAAGACCTAGACTAACCAATACAGACTGAAAAAGTATAAAATTATGAGTCATATCATCTAACTTGAAGACTTACTAAAAGGCTAACAATAAAAAATGTGATATTGGTGAAAGAATGAACACATAGAACAATAAAACAGAATATAAAGCCCAGAAAGAGCCCCTATAAATTTAGTCACTAAATCTTTGAAGAAAGGCAAAAGCAATTCCATAGAAAGAGGATGTTTTTTATGAAGAATGGTGATGAGTTTTCATACTATCCATGCGGTTTTCCAGGCAAGATTACTGTAGTGGATTGCCATTTCCTTCTCCAGTGGATTATGTTTTGTCAGCATTCTTCACTATGACCCGTCTATCTTGGGTGGCCCTCCATGGCATATCTTATAGCTTCACTGAGTTATACAAGTTCCTTTGCCACAACAAGGCTGTGATCTATGCATGGACTGCAATGAAATCAAACCAGTCAATCCCAAAGGAGAACAACTCAATATTCATTGGCAGGACTATTGCTGAAGCTGAAGTTCTAATACTTTTTGGTCACCTGATGGGAAGAGCTGACTCATTGGAAAAGTCCCTGATGAAGGAAATGATTGAAGACAAAATAAGGAGGGAGCAGCAGATAATGAGATGGCTTGATAGTATCATTGGCTAAATGGACATAAGTTTGAGCACACTTTGGGATATAGTGGAGGACAGAGGATCCTGGTGTGTTGCAGTCCATGGAGAACACAAAGAGTCAGACATGACTTAGTGACTGAGCAACAACAAAGACTTTTCTGAAAAACACCAAAAGTATATAATTTAAAAACCATTGTTAAGCCAGATTTATTAACTTTCTAAATATCTGCTCTGTGAAAAATACTGTAAGATACTGGAACCAAAAATGGGAGAAAATATTTAAAAATATGTGTGATAAGGAATATTACCTATACAAAGAATGTGTGAAACTCAACAACAGGAAAATAAACAACACAACTTAAAAATGTGAGAAATATCTTAACAGACACTGCTCAGTAGCATCTGATTCTTTGCAACCCCATGGACTGCAGTCCACCAGACTCCTCTGTCCAAGGAATTTTCCAGGCAAGAATACTGGAGTGGGTTGCCATTTCCTCCTCCTGGGCAGTCTTCTCTACCCAGGGATTGAACCCACATCTCCTGCAGCTCCTGCACTGCAGGTGGATTCTTTATCACTGAGTCATTTTGGAAGCCCCGCATAAGACATGCAGATTTCAAAAAGCATTTGAAAAGATCACCATTATTTATCATTCAGTTCAGTTCAGTTCAGTCAATCAGTCATGTCCGACTCTCTGCAATCCCATGAATCGCAGCATGCCAGGCCTCCCTGTCCATCACCAACTCCCGGAGTTCACTCAGACTCACGTCCATCGAGTCAGTGATGCCATCCAGCCATCTCATCCTCTGTCATCCCCTTCTCCTCCTGCCCCCAATCCCTCCCAGCATCAGGGTCTTTCCCAACTCTTTCCTCATGTGAAGAGTTGCATGAGGCAGCCAAAGTATAGTAGTTTCAGCTTTAGCATCATTCCTTCCAAAGAAATCCCAGGACTGATATGTTTAGGATGGACTGGTTGGATCTCCTTGCAGTCCAAGGGATTCTCAAAAGTCTTTTCCAACACCACAGTTCAAAAGCATCAATTCTTCAGCGCTCAGCTTTCTTCACAGTCCAACTCTCACATCCATACATGACCACTGGAAAAACCATAGACTTAACTAGAAGGACCTTTATTTATCATTAGGGAATTTCAATTTAAAATAACTATGAGATACTATTGCACACACATTAGAATGCCTAATATCCAAAAAACCTGATGAGACTAATTACTATCAAGAGAGTAGAGTTATAGAAACTCTTGTTTATTACTCATGGGAATGTAAAATGGTACAGCTATTTTGAAAGACAGTTTGGCAGTTTCCTACAAAGCCACATATAGTCTTACTGTGTGATCAGCAATTGTACTCCTTGGTATTTACCCAACTGATCTGAAAACTTATATCCATATAAAAACATGGACATAAATGTCCAGAGCAGCTCTATTAATAATAGTAATAAAGACACTAAACACAACCATTCACTAGGTGAATGGATAAACAAATTTCAGTATGCTGGTACAGTGGAATATTACTTAGTAATAAAAAGCAATGGGCTAGCAAGCCATGAAAAGAAATGGATGAATCTTAAATTTCCAAGTAAAAGAAACCTGTTTGAAAAGGCTACATGCTGTGTGATCCCAGTGATATGAAATCTTGCAAAGGGTAAATCTATAATGACTGCAAAAAGGTCAATTGTTTCAGGGGCTCATGGGAAGGGAGAGAGTTGAATCACAGGTGATTTTTTAGGGTTGCAAAACAATTCTATATGCTGCTTAATGGTGATACATTACACTATGCATTTGTAAAAATGTATTGAACTTTACAACACAAGAGTGAACCTTGCTTGTGAATCACAAGATGGAGTGCAGAATGTGACAAAACACTATAAATGTATCACAAATATATGAAATAAACTCACTAAAGAGGACAGGGAGATAGCAGTGTACTGACCTAAGTTGCTAGGAATGAAGGGAATATGTAAAGCCTAAGGCAAAAGAAGCAGTACATATGTCTTGTACTAGTTTGCAAAATTATTTCTCACTGGGATAAGGGTTATCCATTTTGCTAATAGTATACTTGTGGTATCAAATCATATAAAGCAAGTGTTCAGTAACAGAAATGAACACTTAAATAAGTGGATAGAGAATGGTGGAACCTGGATGCTTTATTGGAGATAAGTATAAGGAGGCTAGAAGGATAACATGATAATGAATTAGAATAAGAGATAGCATGGCCTCATGTGTAGTTTAATATTGATACATACAGAAATACATATATATTTAATAATTACACATAAAATATTTATAGTTATTCATATTCATATTGGCTAGTAAATAATTTTTTTTTTTTTTTTTGCTCTGAGGGAGCCTAGAAACAATATCCAAGTAAGAATGAACATACTTATTGTCTACCCCTTGGTTCTTATGCTCCAATAAAAGGAACAAGAGCTCATTGAAGAAATGACTGATATTAGAATGAGGGCAGCAATTTACAAGATGAACCCAGAGCATCTTAGAATGCCAAGAAGAAGGGACATGTTTAAAAAAAAAAAAAATCCCACAATGATGGGATATTGGTTCAGAACTTTAGGATTTCCCTGGGTAAAATCTGAAACAGGCCTTAGTTCCCAGAGGGTATGAAAAGACCATAAATAAAAAAATAGGTATATCACTACAGCTTGGTATGTATCAATAAACACCCAAAAATCTTACATACATAAGACTTGTCTTGGATAGCCACAAGACAAGAAGATCTCCTCATCTGCCCACCAGAATTTTAAAAGTTTATATAGTCAGCCCTCTGTATCTACAACTGTACTGTGCATTTTACATAGGAACTTAAGCGTTCCTCCAAATCTGGTAGCCCTGAGGGTCCTGAAGCCAATTTCCTGGAGATAGCAATATATGACCCATTGGAAGTATTAAAGGGGTTTAGCTATGTATCCAGTCCAAATGGTCTCAACCCACAAAACTTTCTTCTTTTTCACTCCTGGATGCCAGAGGTCCAAAATCTGGGTGTTGGCAAAGTTCATTCCTTCTGGAGGCTCCAAGGACTCCATTCCAGGACTTTCTCCTTTCTCTAGTGGCTTCTGACAATTCTTGGTATCTCTTTGCTCAGAGTAGCACAGATCCAGCTTCTGCCTAGTCTTCATGTGGGTTTTCATGTGACTTCTTCCCTCAGTATGTGTCTGTTTTCCTTTTCTGTCTCTTACAAGGACACGGTTGGACACCGGATCTATGTCGTTGGATTGAGGCCCAACCTTGGTGGCTCAATGGTGAAGAATCCACCTTCCAATGCAGGAGACACGAGTTTAATCCTTGGTTCAGGAAGATACCCTGAAGAAGGAAATGGCAACCCATCCTAGTATTCTTGACTGGGAAATCTCATGGACAGAGGAGCCTGGAGGACTATAGTCCATGATATTGCAAAACAGTCAGTCATGACATAGTAACTAAACAACAGTATAATGCCATTTTCTTTTAGGTAGAGAGGTTTATGTAGTATTACAACAAATGTCTTTTTTTTTTAATTAAAACATTTTATGAAGAAATTAATCAATATATAAATGAATAAATATTCTGTGAGGGTTAGATGTCAATGAACTGGAAGAACTGAAATGTTCCTATACACAACATAAATATATGAAACTTCAAATTTTCATTCTCTACTTATTTGGAGTTACTGTTATTTGTTCTTGCTAAAGCTACCTCTGAATATTCATTGGAAGGACTGACGCTCATGCTGAAGTTGAAGCTCCAATACTTTGGCCACCTGATGCAAAGAGCTGACTGATTGGAAAAAATCCTAATGCTGGGAAAGACTGAGGGCAGGAGGAGAAGGGGGTGTTAGAGTATGAGATGGTTGGATGGCATCACTGACTTAAGAGACATGAGCTTGAGCAAACTCTTGGAGAGAGTGAAGGACAGGGAAGGCCAGTGTACTGCAGCCCATGGGGCCACAAACAGTCGCACATGACTTAACAACAGAACAACAGCAAAAAGTTAACTCTTGGGCTTTCTAGGTGGTGCTAGTGGTAAAACCCTGCCTTCCAATGCAGAAGACATAAGACACATGGGTTCCATGTCTAGGTCAGGAAGATCTCCTGCAGGAGCTCATGACAACCCACTCTAGTATTCTTGCCTGGAAAATCCCATAGACAGAGGAACCTGGTGGACTATGGTCCATAGGGTGCCAAAGGGTTGGACACAACTGATGTGACATAGCACACACGCATCCAAAGTTAACTCTAAACTCTTTTGTAAAACATTAAATTGACGATGTTAACGTGAAAAAGTATTTAGCTTTTTTCATAGTGAAGGGCAATAGGATAACCAGTTTAGCTACATGAATAAAATGAATGGATCCATTAAAATGGAATCCTGTAAATAGATAAGCATGTCATTTCTATGTTAAAATATAAAAACCTGTGTCAAAAATTCCTTCCAGCTTTAGAACAGCATCACTGTCTTACTTTATACTAAAAAAATCCTATAAATAAAATATTTCATTAAATTTTTATTTCTTTCACCTATTTAATAGAGCAAATGTACAAGGTTTTACTAGACTATACCACTATCTATGAAAATTAATCATTTTTATATTAAATTTGAAGATTGTCATTTATTTACTGGCCTGAGGCAAGACATGTTTTACTTTTCTTATCCAAGTATTAAAGAACTCCCATAAAGTAAATGAGTTTCTAACATTAGGTGTTATACAGAAATGAAGGAGTAAACCTTTCTGAGAGCTCGAACAGGAATAGTCTGTATACACCAGGTTGTATTGAAATACACTCAAATAGAAATCAGGAAACTTGACATGTTTTTGTTGTTGTTGTTGTTAATGACAGGAGTCAAGAAAGATGAACTATGTGGGTTCCCTGGATGGAGAGGCAGATAAAAATGCAGGAGGTCTAGGATGTTCCTCTACTTCTATTGTGCTATCTTTTGTCAATAATTATTATATTTGTGGTGAGTGTATGTGTGTGTGTGAGTGCATTTGTATGAGTTTGTGCTTCCCTGTTACAACTTTGTTTTTAGGCTTTAATGAGTCAGTCTTCCTGGAGACTATGACTAGGGACTCATCATTTCAGTTCAGTTCAGTTCAGTCGCTCAGTCGTGTCTGACTCTGTGACCCCATGAATGGCAGCATGCCAGGCCTCCCTGTCCATCACCAACTCCCGGAGTTCACTCAGACTCACGTCCATCGAGTCAGTGATACCATCCAGCCATTCATCCTCTGTCGTCCCCTTCCGTGAGGCTGCCCCCAATCCCTCCCAGCATCAGAGTCTTTTCCAATGAGTCAACTCTTCGCATGAGGTGGCCAAAGTACTGGAGTTTCAGCTTTAGCATCATTCCTTCCAAAGAAATCCCAGGGCTGATCTTCAGAACGCACTGGTTGGATCTCCTTGCAGTCCAAGGGACTCTCAAGAGTCTTCTCCAACACCACAGTTCAAAAGCATCAATTCTTCAGTGCTCAGCTTTCTTCACAGTCCAACTCTCACATCCATACATAACCACTGGAAAAATCATAGCCTTGACTAGACGGACCTTTTTTGGCAAAGTAATGTCTCTGCTTTTCAATATGCTATCTAGGTTGGTCATAACTTTTCTTCCAAGGAGTAAGCATCTTTTAATTTCATGGCTGCAGTCACCATCTGCAGTGATTTTGGAGCCCAAAAATTAAAGTCTGACACTGTTTCCACTGTTTCCCCATCTATATCCCATGAAGTGATGGGAACGGATGCCATGATCTTCGTTTTCTGAATGTTGAGCTTTAAGCCAACTTTTTCACTCTCCTCTTTCACCTTCATCAAGAGAATTTTTAGTTCCTCTTCACTTTCTGCCATAAGGGTGGTGTCATCTTCATATCTGAGGTTATTGATATTTCTCCCAGCAATCTTGATTCCAGCTTGTGCTCCTTCCAGCCCAGCGTTTCTCATGATGTACTCTGCATATAAGTTAAATAAGCAGGGTGACAATATACAGCCTTGACATACTCCTTTTCCTATTTGGAACCAGCCTGTTGTTCCATATCCAGTTCTAACTGTTTCTTCCTGACCTGCATACAAATTTCTCAAGAGGCAGGTCAGGTGGTCTGGTATTCCCATCTCTTTCAGAATTTTCCACAGTTTATTGTGATCCACACAGTCAAAGGCTTTGGCATAGTCAATAAAGCAGAAATAGATGTTTTTTCTGGAACTCTCTTGCTTTTTCAATGATCCAGCGAATGTTGGCAATTTGATCTCTGGTTCCTCTGCCTTTTCTAAAACAAGCTTGAACATTTGGAAGTTCATGGTTCATGTATTGCTGAAGCTTGGCTTGGAGAATTTTGATCATTACTTTACTAGCGTGTGAGATGAGTGCAATTGTGCAGTAGTTTGAGCATTCTTTAGCATTGCCTTTCTTTGGAATTGGAATGAAAACTGACCTTTAGGATATCAAATTGTATTTGGTGACATTGAACCTTAGATTCCTACTAGTTGTGGCAATTTCTTAGACTTTCCTTGTTTTTCATGACCTTGTTGAGTTCTGGTAAGATATTTTGTAGAAAGCCCTCAATTTTGATTTATTTCATTATCTGATGATTTTCCCATAATTCTTTGAGATGGAAAACTGCAGAGATGAAGTGGCATTCTACTTATATAAAGAACACATTCTATCAACATGACATCATTGTTACTGACTTTGATTGCTTGGCTGAAAAAGTGTTTGTTAAGCTTCTCTAATGCAAAATTACTTTTTTTCACTCATTTTCCATACTGTTCTCTTTGGAAGGAAGTCACTGTGGTCACTATGTGCAGCTCATAATGACCGATGAGTTAGTTATATTTCACCTCTTTGTGGGGAGAGTAAATGATTTGAATTATTCATAGAATATTCCTCTTCCTTTTCAATTATTTATTTTTTATTTGTATCAGTGTGAACTCATGGGTGTTTATAATTTGGGTTATAGCCCAGTATTACTTTATTTTGTTGTGCAAAATAAAGCTATTTGCTGTTGAGAACTTTCAGTCCTTTCTTGTAACCCATTGACATACATACATACATACATCTTGGAGGAGGTGATGCAGAGGATGTGGCCACTGACTGGACTCAGACAATTAGGAGCTCCTCACCATTCCCCATCCTTGGAATGTATCTTCTGCCTATCACTCCCACAGCTGGAGTCATTTCAAAAACCCAGCCTCTAGAGGGAAAGCTCTCAAAATCATCTTATGAAGCAACCATCACCCTGATACCAAACCCAGGCAAAGGTACTACTAAAAATTACAGGCCAGTACCTTTGATGAATGTAGGTTCAAAACTTCTCAAGAAAATATTAGCAAACTGAATCCAACAATACATAAAAAAATCATACTGGAAATCAAGTTAGATTCATCCCAGTGTCACAATGAAGGTTCAACATACACAAATCAAACATTGTGATATACCATATTAACAAAAGAAAAGAAAGATCATGTAACAAAAATTACATGATCTTTTCAATATATAAAGAAAAAGCATTTGATAAAATCCAACATTAATTCATGATAAAAACTCACCAAAGTGAGTATAGGGACAATATAATTCAACATAATAAAAGCCCTTTATGAAAAACCCACTGCCAACATAATACTCAGCAGTGAAAACTGAAAGCCTTCCTGCTAAACTCTGGAATTAGACAAGGATGTCCACTCTCACTACTTCCATTCAACATAGTATTAGAAGTTCTGCACACAGTAATAAGACAAGAAAAAGGATATACAAGATATCCAAATTTTAAGGGAAGAGGTAAAATATCATCACATGCATATGACATGATACTCTACATAGAAAGCCCTAAAGACACACAAAAACTACTAGAAAAACTACTTAGTTACTTAAGTTTGCAGAATACAAGTTTAATATACAAAAATTTGTTGCATTTCACTGACATGAAATATCAGAAAGAGAAAAAATCACTTTTCAAATTGCATCAAAATACTTAGGAAAAAACCTATGTAAGAAGGTGAAAGAGTAATATACTGAGAACTATAAAACATTGATAAAGGAAATTAAATATAATTCAAAGAAATGAAAATATATATATATCCTGCTTTTGGATTAAATTGGAAGAATTATTGATAAAATGGCTATGTTTAATTAAATATGCTATAGATTTAATATGTTCCCTATAAAATTACTCATGACATTTTTCATAGAAGTGGAAAAAAGTAATCCTAAAATTTATATTAAACCATAAAAGACCTAGAATTGTTAAAGCAGTCCTTCAGAATAAGAACAAAGCTGGAGGCAAAACCCTCCCAAATACTAGGCAACATTGCAAAGCTACAGTAACCAAAACAACAATGGCAC
The DNA here is from genome assembly GCF_029407905.1 of Bubalus kerabau. Taxonomy (NCBI): domain Eukaryota; kingdom Metazoa; phylum Chordata; class Mammalia; order Artiodactyla; family Bovidae; genus Bubalus; species Bubalus kerabau. Next base: position 20,413,969 of record NC_073644.1, on the reverse strand, counting down.
AAAAACATGTATATATGGAACAATGAAACAGTATAGAGGGCCAAGAAATAAATCTTCATACCTATAGTCAATTAATCTTTGATAAAATAGGCAAGAATACACAATGGAGGAAAGACAGTTTCTTCAGCAAGTGGTGCTGGGAAAGCTGGATAGCTGCTGGTAAATCAATGAAGCTAGAATATTCCTTCACACCATACACAAAAATAAACTCAAAATGGCTTAAAGATTTGAGTGTAAGACATGACACCAAATAACTCCTTGAAGAGAACATAGGCAAAACATTCTCTCACATAAATCATAGCAATGTTATCTTATGTCAGTCTCCCCAGGCAATAGAAATGAAAGCAAAAATAAACAAATAAGAAAGAAACTATTAACAAAACAAAAACACACAGGGTGAGAGAAGATATTTGCAAACAATGTGAGTAAAATAGGATTATTTTCCAAAATATACAAACAGTTTATAGAAGTCAAAACCAAACAATAACAGCAGCAACAACAACAACAACAAAAACAATCAAAAAATGAGCAGAAGGCCTAAACAGACATTTTCCAAAGAATGCAAACTGATGACCAATAGACACATAAAACAATGTTCAACATCAGTAATTATCAGAAAGATGCAAATCAAAACCACAATGAGGCATCACTTCACAGTGGTCAGAATGGCGATCAATAAAAACTCTACAAATAATAAAGTTTGGAGAGTATGTGGAGAAAAGGGAACCTTTATACAATGTTATTGAGCATGGAAATTGGTGCAGCCACTATGAGAACAGTATAGAGGTTCCTTAAAAAACTATAAGTAGAGTTACCGTATGATATAGAAATCCATCTCCTAGGGATATATCTGGAAAAAACCCTGATTAGAAAAGATACATGCACTTCAATGTTAACGGCAGCACTATTCAGAACAACTGGAAAAGGCAATGGCACCCCACTCCACTACTCTTGCCTGGATAATCCCATGGATGGAGGAGCCTGGTAGGTCACAGTCCATGGGGTCGCGAAGAGTGGGACATGACTGAATGACGTCACTTTCACTTTTCACTTTCGTGCATTGGAGAAGGAAATGGCAACCCACTCCAGTGTTCTTACCTGGAGAATCCCAGAGACTGAGGAGCCTGGTGGGCTGCCGTCTATGGGGTCACACAGAGTCGGACACGACTGAAGCGACCTAGCAGCAGCAGCAGCAGCAGCAGCAGCAGCAGCCACAACAACCAAGATTAAGTATCCATTGAGAGATAATATATATGCATGCAGATGATACGTATGCATATATATACAGACACGTGTGTGCATGAGTGCTAAGTCACTTCAGGTTTGTCAGTCTCTTTGTGACTCTATGGACTGTAGCCCATCAGGCTCCTCTGTCCATGTGATTCTCCAGGCAAGAACGCTGGAGCAGGTTGGGTTGCCATTCCCTCCTCCAAGGGATCTTCCTGACCCAGGAAGCTGTATCTCTTATGTCTTCTGCATAAGTGAGTTATTTATCAGTAATGCCACCTGGGAACCCCCCACCCCCGCAGTGGAATACTACTCAACCATAAAAAGAATGAAATTATGCCATTTGCAGCAACATGGATGGTCCTAGAGATTATCATATTAAGTTAGATAGAGGCTTCCCAGGTGGAGCAGCAATAAAGAATTTGCCTGCCAATGAAAGAGACACAATAGACACAGCTTCCATTCCTGGGTTGGGAAGATTCCCTGGAGTAGGAAATGGCAGCTTGCTCCAGTATTCTTGCCTGAAAAATTCCATCAACAGAAGAGCCTGGTAGGCTATAGTCCATGGGGTTACAAAGAGCTGGACACGACTGAGCAACTAAGCATAAAAGTCAAATAGAGTAAGAAAAATGTCATTTGATATTACTTGTATGCAGAATCTTAAAAAATGATGCAAATGAACTCATTTACAAAGCAGAAACAGACTCATAGGCAAAGGAGACAAATTTATGGTTACCAAAGGGGAAAGGGAAGTGGGGCAGGGATAAATTTGAAGGTTTGGTTTAGTAGACACAAACTATTACATATATAAATATAAACTACAAGTTTATATTGTATAGCAGAGAGAACTCTATTTAATAATCTTAAACTATAATGGAAAACAATATGAAAAAGAATCTATATAACTGAATATATACATGTATATGTGTGTGTGTGTGTATATATATATATATATATGTATATCTATCTGAATCTCTTTGTTGTACATCTGAAGCTAACACATTTTAAATCAACTATACTTCAATAATAAGAAAAGAGAGCACACATAAGGACTTGGGTGCAAGGCCTCTTTTGGGTACTGGGTTCCTCTGGTGGCACTATCAAAATGACATTATGTGAGATGTATTATGTATATTTCTAGGCAGAAAAAAGTGATAAAGATTTTATTGTTGATTTTATTCACTTGTTTATTTACTTACTGTATTCTTGTTTTATTCACTTTGAGGACAGAAAAAGAACTATGGAAGCACAATGGCAGCCCTTTTAATTCACTGAGTGCACTTTGTCCATTAGAAAAAATACTGTCTTGTTTATAGCATGCATAATCAGATTCATTTTTCTCACCACAGAAAAGCAAATTTCTCAATATCCAGCATACGTCTTGGTTTCTACTTAGTGAAGTAGGTGGGTGTGGCACAGCTACATATATATATATATATATATTTATACATAGCTTCTACAACAAGGACCATATATATATATTCCAAGATATATATATATATATATATATATATATATATATATGTCTTATATGATATGACTCCTATATCTCTTGGAATTTCCTTAATGATAGAAAAAATAGAAGCATCATTTTCTTTTTTTTTTTTTCCTATTAAGCAACTTTTTATAAAAATTGCCACACTTCTAGTTAAAATTCTAGTTAAAAACCTAGATACTTTCAGGATGGAGGCTGCTTGTCAAAAAGACCAAATTTTAACTAGAAGCGTGGCAATTTCAGTCCCACTTTCCCAACCTCTGAGAGGAGAGGCAAACCCAGAGAAGGCAGAGAAGCCCCACACGCACCTTCCCCCACACTTTACCCTACACACTTGTTCCATTTGGCTGTTCCTGAGTTGTAGCATTTATAATAAACTAGCAAGAGTAACTAAAGTGCTTTCCTGAGTTCTGGAAGCCTGTCCTAGCAGATGATCAAACTCCAGGAAGGAATCCTAGGAACTCCTTATTCACAGCATGTCAGTGAAAATATGAGTGGCCTGGAACTTACAATTGGCATCTGAAATGTGATAATCCAGTGGGATTGAACTCTTTAGCTTATGGGATTTTATTCAACTTTCAGGTAAACAGTGTCAGGATTTAATTGAGTTTTTAGACTCTTAGTTGGTGTCACAGAATTGGAGAAGTGGTGTTGGGTAAGTCACCCTACAATTTGTGTCTGAAGGAGGAAATAACCTCTCTGTTCTCCTAAGAACTCAAAATAGCTTCTACATTAAAATATTTATAGATTTTATGGAGGATATGTTAGCTTAGATAGAGCCTCTTAATGAACATATAGACAATTTGCATTTTTGAAAGTATTTTTAACAAAAGAGGTCATTTATATGCTGTGCTGTACTAAGTTGCTCAGTCACATTCTACTCTTTGTGACCTATGGATTGTAGCCTGCCAGGATTCTCTGCCCATGGGGATTCTCCAGCAAGAATATTGGAGTGGGTTGCCATGCTCTCCTCCAGGGGATCTTCCCAACCCAGGGATTGAGCCCAGGTCTCCTGTGTTGCAGGTAGACTCTTTATCATTTAAGCCATCAGGGAAACCCAAGAATACTGCAGTAGGTAGCCTATCCCTTCTCCAGGGGAACTTTGTGACCCAGGAATCGAACCAGGGTCTCTTGCATTGTAGGTGGATTCTTTACCAGCTGAGCTACCAGGGAAGAATTTATATCAATTGCCACATTAATGCAGAGATGATAAATATCATAGAAATTCCAGGCATATACAGGTCAAAATCACAAACAAATGACAATTAGGAAAATTCTTCCTGGGTTACAGGCCTAGTGTATGTCTTTGACTCTCCTCTAGGCAGTGAAGAGCACAGTCTGAGTAAATCTCACTATTTCTCTGACCAGTGGCATCATTGTGGGTCCCTCTGATGTTTTCTATTTCCTGCTTTACACAGGTAAGAGAACTTTTATTGTTTCACTCAGATTCCTTCCAAATGCTTCCATATACGCATCACTCTCTCTCTCTCTCTCTCTCACACACACACACCCACACACACACCCACCTTGAAAGACATTCAAACACACACACACACACATTTTGAAAGACATTCAAACACTCACACACACACCTTGAAAGATATTCAATGTCTCACTGAATTTTACGGAAAAATTCTGAATCATATGGAATAAAGAAGAGAACAATGGTGAGTACAGTCAGCTATTCTACTCCTAATTTAACGGCCGTGTTGCCTTTGGACTATGGTGCAAAGCAATGTGTGGATGGAGTTACTGCTCAGAACTGTAGCTGTATGATAAGCTCTTAAGGAATCTGGTATATGTCTCCTCTTTAGCATTCTGTTTATAAATGGAGCCTATGTCCTTAAACTCCATGTAAAAGGTCACCAACCTAATACTTTCATCACAATTGGCTAGAGCAAGAAATGGCATTAAGGTATTGAAGTATGTGATATTATGATCTATAATAAGAAACATATATTTGGTTTTCATCCATGTTGTTTGCACAGAGCTCCTAAAACCCTTGGAATTTCCTCAGATGAGAAACTCTTTCTTGACTCTAATGAAGTGACTTTTGGAAAGCACCCAATGATGGTGATTGATTGCCAATGAGCCAGCTATATGATTGAAACATTGAAACCATGTGATTGAAGTGTTGAAACTTTCAGTAATACCCCTAACCTCTAGGAAAGAGGACAGGGCTGGAGATTGAATTCAAACAGCAATTATCAGTGATCTAATCAATCATACCTATGTAATGAAGCTTCCATAAAACCTCAAAAGACATGCTCTGGAGAATTTCCAAGATGGTGAACTTGATGAGGTGCTGGGAGCATGGTGTACCCAGAAAGCATGGAAGTTCTGTGTCCCTTGCTCACACCTTTTCCCTAGAAACCTCTTCCATTTGGCCATCCCTGATTTATAGTCTTTTATAATAAACTGGTAATCTAGTAACTAAATGATTTCTCTGAGTTGTGTAAACTGCTCAAGCAACTTAATCAAACCTAAGAAGGGGGTCATGGGAACCTCCAATGTATAGCTAGTTGGTCAGAAGCACAAAAAGAAACCTGGACCTGCAACTGGCATCTGAATGAGGGCAGTCTTGTTTGCTGAGCCATTAACCTATGAGATCTGCTGCTATTTCCAGGAAGAAAGTGTCAGATTTGGGTTAATTGCTTGGTGGTGTGGAAAAACACACGTCAGAATTGGTATCAGAATTGGAATGGTTTTGCTTGCAATAGCAGCTAGTGTTACTAAATAATAAATAAACTGACAATAAAAGCTAGGTACTGTCATCATTAAAAGAAAAAACACAAAAGTAAAATTTGAAGCATTAGTTTAGTGCTAGACACTAGGCAACAAGGAAACACATTAATTAAGAAAGATTAAGGTTAAGAAAATACATTAATCTGGTCTCAGATATTTGGCAAAATTGCCATGTGCAATAACTTAGATGGAAGATCTTGCCCACTGAGCTATGGCTCACAGGAAAATGGTTGGAAAGGTGCAGTGGCATCATGAGTTGGCTTCAAATCATGGCCTTTAGCAAAGTTTTACAAGAAAGAGGTCAGTTCAGGAGAGAATCAGCTGGTTTTCAAACAGAAGTTGAAGTAGAAAATCCAAAAGAAAAAAAAGGACTTTAGAGTGTTGGAAAAATAAAGTGCCTCTGGACTTTAATATGAAGAGCTATGGGTATAATTTCTGGCATATGAGAAGGTTTAGAAATAAACACACCTAGATGGCACCCCAGTCCAGTACTCTTGCCTGGAAAATCCCAAGGATGGAGGAGCCTGGTAGGCTGCCGTCCATGGGGTCGCTAGGAGTCAGACATGACTGAACGACTTCACTTTCACTTTTCACTTTCATGCACTGGAGAAGGTTATGGCAACCCACTCCAGTGTTCTTGCCTGGAGAATCCCAGGGACGGGGAGCCTGGTGGGCTGCCGTCTGTGGGGTCGCACAGAGTCGGACACGACTGCAGCAACTTAGCAGCAGTAGCAGCAGACCCTACAGCAGGGGGTGAATAAAAAAAAATATATATCCTTTCCTGTTCATAGGTCTCTGAATTGACACATTACACAGGAAGAACTACCTCTGGACCTAACAGAGGTCACAAGGTCATTAACTTCAAGTGCAATAACGTGATTAAATTAAATTTTGGGGAGTCTTAGGACAAGGGGATATGTGCATTTCTAATGTAGGAAAGATATGAAAATTTATGACCAGAGGACACAAATTTCACACTGATTTTAAAAATGACTATACTAATTTTCTTCCTTGACCTAAGTCCTTTTGCAGCTAAACTTGGCAGTTTTTCTCATTAAGAAGTGGAGTTTAATTTCTTACATCTTGAATCTAGACTGACCTTGTTTTTTTTTTTTTTTTTTTTTTGACCAAAAGAATGCAGGAGAAGTAAAAGTAAGCCATTTGAAGCCTAAGCCTCTAAAGGCAATCCTGCTGCCCAGATGGACAAGCCCAGGGTAGACTTCTGGATGATAAAAGATGGGGGACCAAGTCACTCCACTGCTACCATCGACAGCCAACTCAGATTAGCAAGTGAGGCCATCTAGATTAGTTAGACCCCACTAATCCACCAGCTAATCACAGATACAAGAGTTTACTTCAGCTCAGTCAAGCCTAACCAGGCCCAGCCAACTTTCTATAGCATTTTGAGAAATAATAAATAATTGTTTTTTTAAATAATAAATTTTAATGTGTCATTTTTACACAGCAATAACTAATACAACTCCTAAGATGATGAAATATTGATGGAAAATTTGAATATAACTGGTACCAAGCTTGAGAAAGAAAGACAAAGATGGAGAATAAAGCAATGATATGAAGAGCAGGCTCTATTAATGTACTTAATTTGAGGGCTTTGAGAAGTTAAGAGATGGTAAAAGAGCATCCATCCCATAGTAACAGGACAGGAAAAGGAAGAAAGCATATGTGAGCAAGGGAAATAGGAGAATACCAAAAATCCTCTGTGGTACTTCTTCTTTTGCTTTGCTAGGATCGAGTTTGACTTATTGTGGATGGTAATTACAGAATACAAGTGAAGGATCAGAGCTAAAATCTGTATGAATGGATTCATGAGAAAATAACAGAAACCCACTGAAAATTATCTACATTCTCTGTAAAATTTTAAGCATTCGAAGTATATAAACAATATAAGTCATGGTCTCTATTCACAAAGAAGCTGAGTAATGAGAAAGCAAGAGGCACATTCATTAGGTCTTAACAAGAGAGCAATATTGTATTAATAAGATGCAAAGCATTGCTCGGTCTGAGTTATGCAACAGAAGGGAAAGAGACACTAGAGTTGACTTGTCCAGTTACCACTAATATTTAGATAGTTGACTCATTGGAAAAGACTCTGATGCTGGGAGGGATCGGGGACAGGAGGAGAAGGGGATGACAGAGGATGAGATGGCTGGATGGCATCACCGACTTGATGGATGTGAGTCTGGGTGAACTCGGGAGTTGGTGATGGACAAGGGAGGCCTGGCATGCTGCGATTCATGGGGTCACAAAGAGTCAGACCCGACTGAGCAACTGAACTGAACTGAACTGATGCAGTATCTGTGTTGATAATAACCTGGATTATACATGAACATCTCAAATGAGTAACATGCTATGCCTGCAATGGAGGACATGCTTCAAAAAAAAGGATATTAGTTATTCTAAACTGTGCTTGTTAAATGAAAGACCCTTCCTTAGGTATATTCTAATATACACCCCACTCCAGTACTCTTGCCTGGAAAATCCCATGGACAGAGGAGCCTGGTGGGCTGCAGTCCATGGGGTCGCTAAGAGTTGGACACGACTGAGTGACTTCACTTTCACTTTTCCCTTTCATGCATTGGGGAAGGAAATGGCAACCCACTCCAGTGTTATTGCCTGGAGAGTCCCAGGGATGAGGGAGCCTGGTGGGCTGCCGTCTATGGGGTCGCACAGAGTCGGACACGACTGAAGCAACTTAGCAGCAGCAGCAGCAGTAACCAAGTTGGTAGCTTTTCTCTGTGTAAGGATTGAAAATTGATGCAATGAAGCACAACACTGAAAAATTATAAAACAACAGAGATGAAGAAAATCAATTAAACTGGGGTTGGGGGGTATTACACATACAAAGAATTAGATTGGAGTAAAATTAGACTTTTCAAAAGTAACACTGAATCAAGAAGAGTGGTGGAAAGCCTTCAAAGACCATATGAAAATTATTTTAATGTAGTTTTAATTCTAACAGTTTGAGGCATTTTGAAATGTGTAAACAAATGTACATCTACTGCACACTTTAAGGAAACTTTTTGATGATGAATATCAACAAAATGAGGGTATGACTAAGAAAGATGGTGTGAGTAGGAATTATAAAATGATTGAACAGCAAGTTAATGTTCCAGAATAACAATTATTTCAGAGACCTAAAGAAAAAAAAGAGTTCCAGAATGTAGCATGTATGGCAAAAATAGTACCCAGGATAGAAAGTTGACAAGTTATGTATAGGATAGATGGATAGATAGATGCATACATAGTTAAATGCATACCAAAAAGGAAGAAGGGAATTAATTGGTGGATTATATTACATATTACCTTCTAAAGAAAATTGTTTATGGGTGTATGACAATTTTAGGGAAATTATTAATAGATAAGTAGAAAATTATAAAATTAAAAAACTGTTAATATCATAATTCCAATAACAAAAGTTATTGTAAGAAAGTTATCATAATAAAATATTTGTCCAATCATCAAATAATGGTTATAAAAACATAATTAAATTCTACCTATTGCTGTAACTACTTTTTAAAATTTAGTTTACTTTTGAAAAATACATTTGGTGTAGTAACGAATATCCATATTGCAGCTTGGCATTGAAGAATAGAAGTATACTGGTAGGACCGGAAGACTGGAACAACTGAAAGAAGGCACTCACTGATAAAATAATTGTGGTATAATAAGGTCTGTGTATTCACTAAACATCTCTGATTCTGTGAATCTCTGGATCTCATGCGTAAATTTTACTTTTCTGACAACCAAGTGAAGACAAAAAGTGAGTATGCAGAAAGTTCTTTGGATTCTCTAAAATTAAATGCGTTAAAGACACTTATTCTTGCTATACTGATTTTTTTCATGCTAGGCAAAATCCTTTGTTCTTAATGTTATTACATCTCTATGAAATTCCTTTATTAAGTACTACAAAAATGTCTCTAACCTATATATTTACCCTCCATTTATATTTAGATCAAATTCTGTAAATCATGGCCATTCCTTTTTTCCTACTTTATATAACACAATTATACTTCTGCAGATATTCTTGTACATCAATGTGGACAAAAGTATCTTAAATATCTATATGTAAGTTGAACTAGTGCTGGAGCGGTGGCTGCATGGATTTGGAGCAAATTTGAGGAGATATCCCACATCCAAGGGCAAGGGAGAAGCCCCAGAAAGATGGCAGAAGGGGCAAAATCATGTTTAGAATCAAATCCCATACCCACCAGAGACATTCAGAGGGCTCAAACATACCTTGTGCACACCAGGACCCAGAGACCCCACAGAGACTGATACAGAACTGTGTTTGGGTGTCTCCTGAGGAGGTACAGGTCAGCAGTGGACTGCTGAAGGGGCAGGGGCTCTGGGTGCAGCAGACTTGGGTATGGCATAAGCCCTCTTGGAGGAGGTAGCCATTAACCCACATAGAGCCACCAGAACTTACACAGGACTGGGGAAACAGATTCTGGGAGGGCACAAACAGAAATTTGTGCGCACCAGGACCCAGGAGAAAGGAGCAGTGACCCCACAGGAGATTGACCCAGACTTGCCCATGAGTGTTCAGGAGTCTCTGGCAGAGGCGTGGGTTGATGGTGGCCTGCTGCAGGGTTGAAGGCACTGAGTGTAGCAGTGTGTACATGGGACCTTTTGAAGAGGCTCCCATTATCTTCATTACCTCCACCATAGTCTGGCCTCAGGTCAAAAAACAGGGAGGGAACACAGCCCCACCCACCAACAGAAAATTGGATTAAAGATTTACTGAGCATGGCTGCCCCTCTCATCAGAACAAGACCCAGTTTCCCACTCAGTCAGTCCTTCCCATCAGGAAGCTTCCATAGGCCTCTTATCCTTCTCCATCAGAATGCAGACAGACTGAAAACCACAATTACAGAAAAACAACCAATCTGATCACATGGACCACAGCCTTGTCTAACTCACTGAAACTATGAGCCATGCCATGTAGGGCTACCCAAGATGGATGAGTCGTGGTGGAGAGTTCTGACAAAACGTGGTCCACTGGAGAAGGGAACGGCAAACCACTTCAGCATTCTTGCGTTGAGAACCCTAACAACAGTATGAAAAGGCAAAAAGATAGGACGCTGAAAGATGAACTCCCCAGGTGGATAGGTGCCCAATATACTACTAGAGATCAGTGGAGAAATAACTCCAGAAAGAATGAAGGGATGGAACCAAAGTAAAAACAACATCCAGTTGTGGATGTGACTGGTGATGGAAGTAAAGTCTGATGCTGTAAAGAGCAATATGGCATAGGAACCTGGAATGTTAGGTCCATGAATCAAGGCAAATTGGAAGTGGTCAAACAGGAGATGGCAAGAGTGAACATCGACATTCTAGGAATTAACGAACTAAAATGGACTGGAATGGGTGAATTTAACTTAGATGACCATTATATCTACTACTATGGGCAAGAATCCCTTAGAAGAAATGGAGTAGCCCTCATCATCAACAAAAGATTCTGAAATGCAGTACTTGGTTGCAATCTCAAAAATGACAGAATGATCTCTGTTCGTTTCCAAGGCAAACCATTCAATATCAGGGTAATCCAAGTCTATGCCCCTACCAATAATGCTGAAGAAGCTGACATTGAATGGTTCTATAAAGACCTACAAAACCTTCTAGAACTAACACCCAAAAACTATGGCCTTTTCATTACAGGGGACTGGAATGCAAAGATAGGAAGTCAAGAAATACCTCTAGTAATAGGTAAATTTGGCCTGGAAATGCAGAATGAAGCAGGGCAAAGGCTAACAGTTTTGCCAAGAGAATGCACTGGTCATAGCAAACACCGTCTTCCAACAACACAAGAGAAGACTCTACACATGAACATCACCAGATAATTAACACCAAAATCATATTGATTATATTCTTTGCAGCCAAAGAAGGAGAAGCTCTATACAGTCAGTAAAAACAAGACTGGGAGCTGACTGTGGTTCGGATCATGAACTCCTTATTGCCAAATTCAGACTTAAGGTGAAGAAAGTAGGGAAAACCACTAGACCATTCAGGTATGACCTAAATCAAATCCCTTATGACTATACAGTGGAAGTGACAAATAGATTCAAGGGATTAGATCTGATAGGGAGAGTGCCTGAAGAACTATGGATGGAGGTTTGTGACATTGTAAAGGAGATAAGGAGCAAGACCATCCCTAAGAAAAATAAATGCAAAAAGGCAAAATGGTTGTCTGAGGAGGCCTAAAAACAGCTATGAAAAGAAGAGAAGCAAAAGATAAAGGATAAAAGAAAAGATATACCCATTAGAAACCATAGTTCCAAAGAATAGCAAGGAGAGATATGAAAACCTTCTTCAGTGATCAGTGCAAAGAAATAGAGGAAAAGAATACAATGGGAAAGACTAGAGATCTCTTCAAGAAAATTAGAGATACCAAGGGAACATTTCATGTAAAGATGGGCTCGATAAAGGACAGAAATGGTATGGACCTAACAGAAGCAGAAGATATTAAGAAGAGGTGGCAAGAATACACAGAAGAATTATACAAAAAAGAACTTCATGACCCAGATAACCATGATGGTGTGATCACTCACCTAGAGGCAGACATTCAACAGTCCAAAGTCAAGTGGGCTTTAGGAAGCATCACTACAAACAAAGCTAGTGTTGGTGATGGAATTCCAGCTGAGCTCTTTCAAATCTTAAAAGATGATGCTCTAAAGGTGCTGCACTCAATATGCCAGCAAATTTGAAAAACTCAGCAGTGGTCACTGGACTGGAAAAGGTCAGTTTTCACGTCAATCCCAAAGAAAGGCATTGCCAAAGAATATTCAAACTATTGACAATAGCCCTCATCTAACACACTAGCAAAGTAATTCAAAATTCTCCAAACCAGGCTTCAACAGTATATGAACCATGAACTTCCAGGTGTTCAAGCTGGGTTTAGAAAAGGCAGAGATCAAATTGCCAGCATCTGTAGGATAATTGAGAGAGTAAGAGAGTTCCAGAAAAAAAAAAAAAAATTTATCTCTGCTTTATTGACTATGCCAAAGCCTTTGACTGTGTGGATCACAACAAACTGTGGAAAATTCTTCAAGAGGTGGGAATATCAGACCACTTTACCTGCCTCCTCAGAATCTGTATGCAGGTCAAGGAGCAACAGTTAGAACTGGACATGGAACTAACAGACTGGTTCCAAATCAGGAAAGGAGTATGTGGAGGCTGTATATTGTCACCCTGTTTACCTAACTTATATGCAAAGTACTTCATGAGAAACACCGGGCTGAATGAAGCACAAGCTGAATCAAGATTGCCGGGAGAAATATCAATAGCCTCAGATATGTTGATGACACTACCCTTATGGCAGAAAGCAAAGAAAAACTAAAAAGCCTCTTGATGAAAGTGAAAAAGGAGAGTGAAAACATTGGCTGAAATTCAACATTCAAAAAATAAAGATCAAGTCATCTGCTCCCATCACTTCATTGCAAATAAATGGGGAAATAATGGAAACAGTGAGAGACTTTATTTTTGGGGGCTCCAAAATCACTGCAGATGGTGACTGCAATCATGAAATTAAAAGACGTTTGCTCCTTGGAAGAAAAGCTATGACCAAACTAGACAGCATATTAAAGAGCAGAGACATTACTTTGCCAACAAAGGTCCATCTAGTCAAAGCTATGGTTTTTCCAGTAGCCATGTATAGATGTAACAAAGAACATATTTGTATGTATTTGTTAAGTGAGGTGTTATATAGTATACAGCAAGGAAAATTAATAGACTACAGGTATGCATAATTTTAAATGACTGGGAAAAGAAAGAAGTGTATAGATTAAAACACAAAATATTCTCTTTACTGCACTCTGTTCGCTTGTGCTTTTCTTCCTTGTGATGTAGTTCGATGTTTCTTCTGATAGTCTTTTGAGTATTTTTTCACATATATGCACAAATATGCATATATCTTTCTTTTAAAAATAGAAGGAATCATATTCCATATGTTATTCTGTGACTTTTTTTTTGCTTATGAATATATCTTGAAGATCTTTCCCATTGATGATGCATATGTCTTTCTTACACTTCTTAATAGTTATTCTATACTCAGAGTAGAGCCATACTATAGTTATTGATTCTTTTTTGATAAGCATGTATACTATTTCCATTTTATACCCATGACAAATATACTACAATGAGAACACCTGCATATTTGGACAAGTGTATAAGTATTTTTATAGACCAAATTATTAGAAATAGAATTAGTACACCAAAGCTTACAAATATTTAAGACTAGTTAGTTTACTTCCAAAAGCTAATACCAAATAGTCGTTAATAACCTTTATCAATATTCTTTCATAAAATTGTCTAGTCACTAAGTTTCTGATGTTGTGAAACATCATATACTTATTTTCATTGTAAATATTTGCACCAGACCAAGCAGAAAAGTCAGAAACATGTGACGTGCTATGATCACCTCTCTGCTTCCATTAGACATCAAAAAAAAAAAAAAAATTAATTTATGTTGCTTTATAGTCAATAGTCATATGTGTTATATTTGTAAACAATTTCTATTTTAAGACTAGTTAGAAATGGGAGTTCCCCTTAAGAATTACCTCATGATACACATTTGCTGGGAAAAAAAAAAAAAAAGATAGATGAGCCCCACACTGTGTCAAGTATATGGAACTGCAAGGAGCTAGTTCTCTATATTATTACATAAAAAATGGAGTTCAGACAAGAATTGGTATCAAAAGTCTTTTTTTCAGTTGGTAGATTCTTTGCTGTGGAGTTAAGATGTGTAATGTTTAATTTTACGTGCCAACTCAGCTAGACCATGGTACCCAAATATTTGGTCAAACACTAGTTTGGTTCTTTCCCTAAGGTATTCTTTATATGAGAGCAATATTTAAATCAGTAGTGTTTGAGTAAAGCAAATTGCCCTCTCTAATATGGGTGGGCCTTATCCAGTTGAAGGCTTGAAGCAAAAACAGACTGAGGTCCCACAAGAAGGGAAATATTGCCTCCAGACTGCTTTTATGCTTGAACTGTAATATCAGCTCTTTTCTGGATCTCCAGCCTACCTGCCTACCCTGTAGATTTTGTACTTACTGGCTTCTATGATGAGATGAGCTAATTTCTTAAAAGAAATATCTCTTTCTGTCTCTCTAGCTGTCTTTCTTTGTACACATTCTTTCTCTGTCTCACACACACACACCACCACACCAGCACATGAATTCTATTTATTCTATTTCTATGGAGAGCTCTAATACAATATGTAAAGTAAAAAGAGCAAAATGCTAGGGAGGTATTTGAACAGCTCAGGAATGTGAACTACCAGGTTTAGGTTGAGTGGCCAGAGAAATAAGCCCTAGAAATATGGAGTTGGTATTTGAATTGTCATGGTTGTAGGCCTCAGTGTTCATTTTGATCTTGACATTAGGTTGCTATATACCAATCAGATTTTTCTGTATCATGTGGTTATGCATGAGGGTTTTCATCAGGCAAGCTTATTATTATTATTTTCATGAGTCAAGACTATTACAGTCTTTGTGACACATAACTTTTTAATTTTGTGACATAAAATATAATTCTCCTACAATTTTTCCAAAATACTTAATGATCCTAATAATATAAATTGCCTGAAGCTTGTTTTTTTCTCTCTCTCTTTTGTTTCCTCCTGTTTTTCAACACAGGGCTGTCTACACACACAATAGGAGCTTAACAAATGTGCATATTAACTATTCCTTGAGGAATTATGGGGAGAATGCTCGAGTTAGGGGACTAACTTCTAAGTTTTCTGATGCCAAAGGTGCTGAGTTTCAATTAGAGTGGTGTCGCTGACTCCAGCATGTTGCTAGGACCAGAAGTAAATAGCCATGACCCCTTAGCAACCACAGATGGTTGCGGACAGCTCAGAAATAATGCAAAGACCAAAACACACCCCATCTTCAGAAAAAGGGAATTTGGTGACTTTCTCCCAGTAGGAACAGGCTCCTTCTTGTGGCAAATTGAAATATAAGATTAACAAACTTTTCTCTATGGGTTGGGCTTCATTAAAAGACATGAGACATAGCAACTAGATGAATTCCTGAAGCAAATGAATGATGGTACCTATATATCTTCATTGAGGTAAAAATCACAACAGGATGCAATCCAAATCAAAGGAAGCAGTAGAGGGACCATACATAGTTATGCTGAAGACAAGTATTTTAATCTAATAATTAGTTTCACCATGGGTCAAATACTTTTTAGTAGCTTGAAAAGAAATAGCATTTAGTTTTATTCTGATGAGGATGAAGTTTTGCTTCATTTGACCAAGGGTGTTTAAGATTTGAACAATAATGTGTAATATAGAAAGTCTTTAACAGCAACCTTTTCCTTTCTAACTAGTGCATAATATTGGTTTTGCAATCATTTAGTAATTATATGAGGAGGACATATTTATTACGAATTATTGATTTTATAATTACTGCTGCTGGTATTCACATTATTACATAATGAAAATCTTTTAATATACAATGCTCTTCACCCTCAGCTGGTGAAGAGATAGTGCAATGCAATTTAGAGAGTAGCCAAGAATAGATTTTTATCGGTATTTTTTTTTTTTTTTTTTGGCCAACCAGCTAAACGGTTTGCTTTCTGAAAAATATTGCTAATGGCGCTTAAGCAGAGAGGAATGTCCAATTTCAAGGTCATTCCTGGCAGTTGATTACAGTCACCCAATGAGCACAAGGTTCCTATTTAACTGTTAAGTTATTTTTGCTGCATTCATTGCTGGGAATTAAAAGTTATGGCTGTAAATTTGCTGCCAGCTAAATAGACATCAAAGGCCACAATCATACAGTGGATCATGACACTTGAAGATATATCTCTTATGAAATTGATTTTTCTCCATGTGTAAGGCAGCTTTGCATTACTCTCTTCGTGGAGTTTAGCACAGGAAATGTCTAGGCAGGCCAAGTGTAATTGTCAGCATAGTTTATATTCTGAGCCGAGAACTCCTTTTTATTATTTTTTCCCCTCCATGAAGATGTGCAAAAAAGGTTGTCTAAGCATATATTTTGATTTCACTTGCCAACAGATTGTGAATAGCTGATTTAAGGTCACTGTCGCCCCCAAATGGGAAAAGATTAGGTTTCTGAAGACCAGAAATATTAAAAAGTCTGCCCAAACAATATTTGCTGCTCACCAGAATTCAAAATTGCTGATTTTCACCCTAGAAACATCCCATAGAGTTTTGTAAAGGCAGTAAGTCTATTATGCTGTTTTAATCCATCAGATTTTCACTATCCTGAGGATAAGAGCATCAAATAGAATTACATGGACTTGATTAGTGTTTTTCTTTTCTGGATATCCTGTTTCTATTACAGAGGGATCCACCTTTTTTTTTTTTTTTTTTTCTTTTTTTTACAAAGAATGTAAGTTGTGTCTAAATAAAATATCTGAAAAAATCAAATCATATTTTAAATGTACGCTGGTGGAGATGCTATTTCTGAACTCCTACATGGGAGAGCTTTATAGTCCTGGGCACGGTGCATTTCACAGCTGTGATTGGAAACTTGTCATTAAAACTGACCATTGGAGACTTGCTGACCCCAAACCCCCTTCCTTCATCTGCAAAGTGAAGTTAGTTATATTTCATGTAGAAGTTAAATTCCAAACTCACCCGCCTGACTTTTAAAGAGTTCTAAAATCTCACCCTAACTTTACGCTTCCAGTTTCTCTCTCACTCTCCTCCTCCTCACCCTGTAGTGAGGTTTAGTTGCTCACTTCCCATGATTTGGAATGCTCATTTGCATCCCCTTGCAGCCTTACCATCAGCGTATATATTCTCTCCTTCTCTCGCTTGCATATTAATTTGCTGTTTATACTTCACATACCAGTTTAAGACCTAAGTTTATTATGAATTTCCCTTCCTCTCCTTTTAGTCTGTACAACTCACTTAAAGACTTGGTTATATTCTAATTTCCTCATTGCTTACTTTTCTATGTTAATTTGCAAAGGTTTTCTTCAATTAAAAATGATTTTTCTTGAGGTTGAGGAAGCTACCCACTCCTCTGTGAACACACAACTTGGACCAGAGCAGTGTTCACTAAAGCTTTGGTAAATAGAATGTGAAAGTGAAAGTCACTCAGTTGTGTCCAGCTGTTTGCGACCCCATGGCCTATACAGTCCATGGAATTCTCCAGGCCAGAATACTGGAGAGGGCAGCCATTCCCTTCTCCAGTGGATCTTCCCAACCCAAGGGTGGAACCCAGGTCTCCCATATTGTGGGTGGATTCTTTACCATCTGAGCCAAAAGAGAAGCCCAAGAACACTGGAATGGGTAGCCTAACCTTTCTCCAGCAGATCTTCCCAACCCAGGAATTGTCCTGGGGTCTCCTGAATTGCATTTGGATTCTTTACCAACTGAGCTGTCAGGGAAGCCCTGAGATTGAATTCTGAGAAATGGGACTTTAGCAGTGACAAACGGGCAAATAACAATCGGCGAAGAATCTTACCACAACATCACAGCTCCTTAACTTGACAGAGTGATGACATCTTTATTAGCTACACTTTGGACCTAGGAGACAACCAATCTCCTTCCCACCTCAGGGTGAAGGAAAGTGCCTAAGATTTATAGAATATGTCAAGTACTGGGCTAGGTAGGCAATATCATTCATGTTACCTAACCCCTACTGCAATTCTGTGAGGTAGGTATTATAATGTCCATTTTATAGAAAAAAGAAATGAGATCCAGAGAAATGAAGTAGCATAGCCAAGGCCATAAAGTTAGTAAAAATGCCAGGAAATATCAGAATTCTGACCTTGAAGTCTGTACTCAATTTCCCATTGCCTTCCTTGATATTCCAGTAATGTACAGAAGGGATACATATATGTTAAATGGATAAATATAGTTAAAAGAAATTTTCAAAGAGGAATATCAGTATGTCACCATTAAATCATGTTCATCATCCTCACTCCCTCAGATGGTGTCTTCTCTCATTTTCAACCATGAAAAGGCTAAGAATCTTTCATAAACCAGTCTTAGTCTCACCTCCAAAATTAAACCGCATATGAGTCTTTCAGGCCACATTAACCTCATTGTGCATTCATCACAAATTATCATTTTATATTTTATTTATGAAAGATTTTGTTTCTGAGCGATTTTCTTAGTCACTTTATAATTAAACTCAGATATATTTTAGATCAGAGTTGGCCAGAGGACCAGAGTGATTTACTGAAGATCATTTATGAGTGAGCTTTGAAACTTAATGATTTTTGGCTCTGGACAAGTTTAACCTTCTTTGCCTTGTGGTACAGATCCATAGTTGGAATCCAAACCATCTTATATCACATACACACATGCACATACACACACACACATGCACACACACAGGCATATGCCCACACACAATTTAAAGTAAAATCAACAGTCTAATATCCTGACTCAGTGTCTATCCAGTTAAGAGTCAGACTCTGAAAACAGCAAGGAGGGATGGACTAAATCTGTACAGCACTCAATTTTGCTGTGCAGTAATTTGACTGTGTCCTCTAAGCCTGTTTTCTCACAATATCATTTAGTTACTTGAGGTAGAATCAGTGCCATGATAGTTATTTTTCTTTTTAAAGCATATAGAAGTCAACACATTGCTGGAAATGTAAGAGGTTTTAATAAACATTAACTTTATAACTCAGTCACCTGCCACTAACCCACCATAGTTTCCGTCAAAGGTTAAGTACGTATGGAGACTGGTGACTTGAAAAAAGGCATCTCTTTATACCACAGTGTTAGTGAAGATGGAATTCATATTGTGTCTCCTATATGCAGAATACATCATGAGAAACGCTGGGCTGGAGGAAGTAGAAGCTGGAATCAAGATTGCTGGGAGAAATATCAATAACCTCAGATATGCAGATAACACCACCCTTATGGAAGAAAGTGAAGAGGAACTAAAAAGCCTCTTGATGAAAACGAAAGAGGAGAGTGAAAAAGTTGGCTTAAAGCTCAACATTCAGAAAACTAAGATCATGGCATCCAGTCCCATCACTTCATGGCAAATAGATTGGGGAAACAGTGGAAACAGTAGCTGATTTTATTTTGGGGGACTCCAAAATCACTGCAGATGGTGACTGCAGTCATGAAATTAAAAGACACTTATGCCTTGGAAGGAAAGTTATGGCCAAGCTAGATAGCATATTAAAAAGCAGAGACATTACTTTGTCAACAAAGGCCCATCTAGTCAAGGCTAGGGCTTTTCCAGTAGTTATGTATGGATGTGAGATTTGGACTATAAAGAAAGCTGAGTGCCAAAGAATTGATGCTTTTGAACTGTGGTGTTGGAGAAGACACTTGAGAGTCCCTTGGACTGCAAGGAGATACAATCAGTCCATCCTAAAGGAGATCAGTCCTAGGTGTTCATTGTAAGGACTGATGATGAAGCTGAAACTCCATACTTTGGCCACCTGATGCAGAAGGCTGACTCATTTGAAAAGACCCTGATGCTGGGAAAGATTGAGGGCAGGAGGAGAAGGGGATGATAGAGGATGAGATGGTTGGATGGCATCACCAACACAATGGACATGAGTTTGGGTAAACTCCGGGAGTTGGTGATGGACAGGGAGGCCTGGCGTGCTATGGTACATGGGGCTGCAAAGAATTGGACATGACTGAGCGACTGAACTGAACTGAACTGAAAGTAGAAGGATTGGCAGTTCATTTAATTCTCAAAATGTTTGCACGTCAGAAACAGTAGGGGATGTTGATAAATTCTTAGATTTCTCTACCCTATCTCATGCTAATTTAAGCACAATCATGTGGACAGGAAAGTGAATTATGTAAGCTGCATCTTCCGGGTACAGTAATGGGTTTTCCTCGGGTCCTATAAAGAGTAAGAAGGTTTCATTTGGAAAGCATTGGAGTTATCCATCCTCACTTTCCTAAATCTTGTGATTCTCTTCCTTGTGGTAGAGAAAGATGCTCAATCCTCACCACCTCTCCCCAAGAAGAGAGAGAGAAGGCCCAGTTTAACTGTGATGTTATAGGATACTCTAGGGTTTAGATATTTTCTCTCTTGTCTTCTTAGACCCCTATTTCAATAGGGGGATTTGTTTTTCATTTCAATAAATGAATTTGTTTCATATTTATCTGGTACCTACTCTGAGTCACAAAAGAATAATTTTTGTACTGTGGTGCTGGAGAAGATTTTTGAAATTTCTTTGGAAATCAAGGAGATCAAACCAGTCAATCCTAAGGGAAATCAGCCCTGAGTATTCATTGGAAGGACTTATGCTGAAGCTGAAGTTCCAATACTTTGGTCACCTGATGCAAAGAGTTGACATATTGGAAAAGATTCTGAGAAAAATTCTGGACAGGTGGAGAAGGAGGTGATATAGGATGAGATGGTTGGATGGCATCACCAACTCAATGGACATGAGTTTGAGCAAACTCTGGGATATAATGAAGGACAGGGAAGCCTGAAGTGCTGCAGTCCATGGATCACAAAGAGTTAGACATGACTTAGGGACTGAACAGCAACTGACTGGAATGAATGGAGCTCTTTTAGATTAGATAGTCAAATAGGGTCCTTCCAAGGAACTGGTAGGAAAGACACAGACATAAAATTCCTAGAATTTCAGGCCTCCAGGCAGAGACAAGGGAGTATGAAAGGCTTAAGGTGAGGACAAGTTCTTGTGGTGCTCAACAAAAAAATAAATAAATAAAGTTTAATAGACTGGAGGAGGGGTAAAGGGACATAATGGTTTGAAATAAGGTAGGCATGCATGGTCAGATGAAAAATTGCCTTGTGATGACAATAAGTGTGGATGCAATTTAAAGTGTAATTAGAAGCAATTAGAGAATTTTAAAGAAACAAAAAGATGGTGATCTCATTTACCAGTTGAATATGCACGAGATTCTGTGATCTGGTTGGTATTATGGAGAGTGCAGTGATGGAGCAGTGAATTTTACAGTTCCCTCTGCTTTAGAATTCAGACACAAAATAACACTGGGGAAGGATTTTCCACTAACATATATTCACCTCATAGAAACATTTCAAAGAATATAGTTGTGTATATTTACATATGTGTATATGTATATATATATAACTTATATGTATTTTAGATAGATTTTCACACACAGAAATTGCCAAGATAAAACACATAGCCAGTTGAAAGAAGCCGTTTTACTTGGATTTATGACAAAGTGAAACATGGATGGCTTCCCTTCATTTACACAGCTTCTAGAGCAGTTTATTACCATTGTATTTTCCAAAATAGATTTTTATTTTCCCATCTTGTAAAAATGTGATTATTATTTATGTACTTTTCATTTGTCTCCAGATGTTCAGCTTAGTGACAGTCAATCAAACTAATGAATTATGAAATGAAACTAATAGTAACTCAACTTTCCCAAATTGCTGGGATGGAAAGTAACAGAATTGATTCCTGAAAGTCCAGGATGGTGGAGTTCTATAACTATATTTTGCCCCAACATCAACAGTCTCAGATTTGAGAGCCAAGTCATTCCCTAAGGTTGCACATTAATGGGTCACAAAATTGGGTTATTCAGCCAGTTGGGGTCCTGAACATTTAACAGTCTAGTCAGCATCACTTCTTGGGAAGCAAGGGGCTTTGATTAGCATTATTCTAGAAACAAAGAAATATTATTTACCTCAGAACAGCATCTATGACCATTTGTGAAGTCTGTGAAATTTTGATCAACCTGCTTCCAAAAAAGATATCACTGAAACTCCTTTCTGGGATACAGAGACATGTTAGCATCATCTAATCGATTTTTCTTCCTCAAATGACCCTGCAATTGAACCAGCCTATTCAGTAGATGGGCTTCCCATGTGGTGTTAGTGGTAAGGAGCCCACCTGCCAATGCAGGAGACATAAGAAACACAGGTTCTATCCCTGGGCCTGGAAAGTCCCCTGGAGTAGGACATGACAACCACTCTAGTATTCTTGCCTGGAGAATCCCATGGGCAGAGAAGCCTGGCAGACTATGATCCAAAGGGTCACAAAGAGTCGGACATGATCAAAGTGACTTAGCACAGCACACAGCATATTTGGTAGATATCTACACTTTTTACAAAGCTTTTTTCAAAATACACATCTGCAATTCTCTTTGAAAATACATCCCACAATCTTACATACTTTTATCAGAGTCCCTCTTTTGCATGATGATGTAGTGAAAAAATGGTAAGTTGAGAATTAGTCATTTTCTGTGTTTGACCAAGTTGACCAGACTATGTCAACTAGGTGTCAACTTAGGCGGCTAAGTTACTTCACCTCCTTCAGGCAGCTTGTTTATTCATCATAATAAGGAGATTGGATTAACTGATTTTTGAGGTACTGTCTACCATAAAATATTCTTTTTGCCTTGATTGTTTGATTTTACTTGTTCGCTTGCTTCCATCTATCATACATTAAAAGGCAGAGAAAGTCTTCCTACTCCTATTTATTATAATCTTTCACATATATGGAGAGTACAATAGATATGCCACTCTATATTTTATTTTCCTTTAAGGCAAAATACTGTGTTTACTCTCATTAAGCTTCACAATTTTAGCAAATATTTTATCATGAAAGTAGGAATGCCAGGTCAGGCAACCAATTACGCAGAATAGTCTTTCCTTCCTGCTATTACAAGAGATACTTCCACCTCTTGCTAATCTAGAGAGCTTCCAAACGCTTCGTGAGATCAGGTGATTCTAGTCTATGCTTTGCTTTTTATTGCTTTTCATTTTCATTTCTGTTTATGTCTTTGTAAAGTATCACCATGCTCTTTAGCTTTCAGACAAAGTTTTAGCTTGCCAAGCCAAAGAGTCCACTTGCAGTGTTAAAGAAGATCAATATTATTTTGGATAAATTCACACTATCCATCTGAAAATGCACAATTAAATGTGGTAGCATAACTTTTGATTATCTGTGTGACATGATTTAGTAAAATAGCAGAAATCATTTAGTAAAATTCAGAAATCATTCATATTTGGCCTTGAGACATATTAGAGGATGCATCTTTGATCTCCTTTTCTAATTATGTTTTGCTTTGGTCTAATCTTAAAAAAAAATAATAATAATTTGCATTCCCAAAGCACATACCAAGTAACAACAGAGAAAGGGGACTTAGAAAAATGCAAGGAAGAGAGAACTAGGTTAAGCTTTTCAAATGCCACAGAAAAGTCATAGAGTAAATGTGTATGTAAATAATCCAAGATTTCATTAAATTTACCCTTTGTTCTGTAGGCCAACTTTTCTATCTTAAAATTATTTCCATTCCTCTACTCCTTAAAACCAAAGTCACTGAAGATCAAAAAATAAGCATAAATTTGTGAGGACCTTCTTTAAATACAGAATTGTAGAGGATGCATGTTGAGAAACAAGTACCGTGTCATTCAGAAGCTTCCAATCAACGCTGACACATGAACTTAAAATGCATGCGTTGTAGAAAATAAGATATGGCAGAGCACAAAATATCATATAATTAAAATTGTTCAATTGCTGTGGTGCAGCACATCCTCACTGAAAATGATTTAAGGGAGATCAGTAAGAACTGCTGAATGAGAGACAGCATCACAGCGGTGTTTGGAATGGGGTTTTAAGTCTGAGCAAAATTTGAGTAAACAGAAAGACCAGAGAAGCACCTCCAGATTCCAGTGTCCAGAAAAGAAACAATTTGGAAATATATTTTGCAATTCAAATACCAATTATATTGGTGAAGGAGCTAGGGGGAAAAAATCAATTTTACCCATAAATTTCAAATAAAGAAACTTGAATCAAGATGTTTTTCAATGAAAGATGGGTAAAAACCCCTAAAATCTTTGCAATGAAAGGGGGGTAAATGTCCCTAGATAACTTTGTATATCAGCTGTTGAAATTCGCTGTCTCCTTCCAGTTAAGCACAGTAGCTGGATTTAAAAGAATTCTAAAGTCTAACAATCATTTGAAGTCTTGTGCTAAGATAAGGGGATCAAATCTCATGCTTTAGGGCATCAAGTTTTTGCTGAAGGGCCCTAGTGAGGATTTTTACCCAGTCTCATTGTCATGTAACATCAAGAAAAAGTCGTGTTCAAGATCAGGTTACTGATGTCCTGTGTGAGCATAACTTTAGACAAAAATACATTTCTATGGACTTTGACATATTTCCACTTTCCCATACTGCAACACTCAGAGACTCCCTCAATGCTTTTGGTTGCCTAAATCTTCATCATTGAGACCAACTGGAAAAATGATGCCATTCATGAGAATCTTACTGCTTTTCAGAAAGCTTGATCGTAAACTATGCTTCTCATATATTTCAACAATTAATAATGTAGATCCTATGAGGTATTTTGGAACTCTGCATTCATATGCTTATATCTTTCCTTTCTCCTTTGCTTTTTGCTTCTCTTCTTTTCACAGCTATTTGTAAGACCTCCTCAGACAGCCATTTTGCTTTTTCGCATTTCTGTTTCTTGGGGATGGTTTTGATCCCTGTCTCCTGTACAATGTCACAAACTTCCATCCATAGTTCATCAGGCACTCTGTCTATCAGATCTAGTCCCTTAAATCTATTTCTCACTTCCACTGTATAATCATAAGGGATTTGATTTAGGTCATACCTGAATGGTCTAGCTGTTTTCCCTACTTTCTTCAATTTAAGTCTGAATTTGGCAATAAGGAGTTCATGATCTGAACCACAGTCAGCTCCCAGTCTTGTTTTTGCTGACTGTATAGAGTTTCTCCATTTTTGGCTGCAGGGAATATAATCAATCTGATTTTGATGTCCATGTGTAGAGTCTTCTCTTGTGTTGTTGGAAGAGGATGTTTTCTATGACCAGTGCATTCTCTTGGCAAACCTCTAATAGCCTTTGCCCTGCTTCATTCCAAACTCCAAGGCCAAATTTTCCTGTTACTCCAGGTGTTTCCTGACTTCCTACGTTTGCATTCCAGTCCCCAATAATGAAAAGGACATCTTTTTTGGGTGTTAGTTCTAAAAGATCTTGTAGGTCTTCATAGAACCGTTCAACTTCAGCTACTTCAGCATTACTGGTTCGGGCATAGACTTGGATTACTGTGATATTAAATGGTTTGCCTTGGAAAAAAACAAAGATCATTCTGTCGTTTTTTAGATTGCATCCAAGTACTACATTTCAGACTCTTTTGTTGACCATGATGGCTACTCCATTTCTTCTGAGGGATTCCTGCCTGCAGTAGTAGATATAATGGTCATCTGAGTTAAATTCACCCATTCCAGTCCATTTTAGGTCGCTGATTCCTAGAATGTTGACGTTTACTCTTGCCATCTCCTGTTTGACCACTTGCAATTTGCCTTGATTCATGGACCTGACATTCCAGGTTCCTGTGCAATATTGCTCTTTACAGCATTGGACCTTGCTTTTATCACCAGTCACATCCACAGCTGGGTATTGTTTTTGCTTTGGCTCCATCCCTTCATTCTCTCTGGAGTTATTTCTCCACCAATCTCCAGTAGCATATTGGGCACCAACCAATCTGGGGAGTTCCTCTTTCAGTATCTTCTCATTTTGCCTTTTCATACTGTTCATGGGGTTCTCAAGGCAAGAATACTGAAGTGGTTTGCCATTCCCTTCTCCAGTGGACCAAATTCTGTCAGACCTCTCCACCATGACCCGTCTGTCTTGGGTGGCCCCACATGGCACGGCTTAGTTTCACTGAGTTAGACAAGGCTGTGTCCGTGTGATCAGATTGGCTAGTTTTCTGTGATTATGGTTGCAGTGTGTCTGCCCTCTGATACCCTCTTGCAACACCTAACATCTTACTTGGGTTTCTCTTACCTTGGACTTGGGGTATCTCTTCACGGCTGCTCCAGCAAAGCACACTGCTGCTCCTTACCTTGGATGAGGGGTATCTCCTCAGGCCTCCCCCTTCTGACCTTGAGTGGAGTAGCTCCTCTTGGCCCTCCTGTGCCTCCGCAGCAGCTGCTTCTTGGACGTGGGGTTGCTCCTCTCAGCCACTGCCCCTGACCTCGGGCATGGGGTAGCTCTCCAAGAAAAAGAAATGCAAAAAAGCAAAATGGCTGTCTGGGGAGGCCTTACAAATAGCTCTGAAGAGAAGAGAACCAAAAAGCAAAGGAGAAAAGGAAAGATATAAGCATCTGAATGCAGAGTTCCAAAGAATAGCAAGAAGAGATAAGAAAGCCTTCCTCAGCGATCAGTGCAAAGAAATAGAGAAAAACAGCAGAATGGAAAAGACTAGAGGTCTCTTCAAGAAAATTAGAGATACCAAGGGAACATTTCAGGCAAAGACGGGCTCGATAAAGGACAGATATGGTATGGACCTAACAGAAGCAGAAGATATTAAGAGAGGTGGCAAGAATACACAGAAGAACTGTACAAAAAAGATCTTCATGACCAAGATAATCACGATGGTATGATCACTCACCTAGAGCCAGACACCCTGGAATGTGAAGTCAAGTGGGCCTTAGAAAGCATCACTACAAACAAAGCTAGTGGGGGTGATAGAATTCCAGTTGAGCTATTTCAAATCCTAAAAGATAACGCTGTGAATGTGTTGCACTGAATATGCCAGCAAATTTGGAAAACTCACCAGTGGCCACAGGAGTAGAAAAGATTAGTTTTTATTCCAATCTGAAAGTAAGGCAATGTCAAAGAATGCTCAAACTACCACACAATTGCACTCATCTCACATGCTAGTAAAGTAATGCTCAAATTTCTCCAAGCCAGGCTTCAGCAATACTGAACCGTGAACTTCCAGATGTTCAAGCTGGATTTAGAAAAGGCAGAGGAACCAGAGATCAAATTGCCAACATCCGCTGGATCATGGAAAAAGCAAGAGAGTTCCAGAAAAACATCTATTTCTGCCTTCTTGACGATGCCAAAGCCTTTGACTGTGTGGATCACAATAAACTGTGGAAAATTCTGAAAGAGATGAGAATACCAGATCACCTGACCTGCCTCTTGAGAAACCTATATGCAGGTTAGGAAGCAACAGTTAGAACAGACATGGAACAGCAGACTGGTTCCAAATAGGAAAAGGAGTACATCAAGGCTGTATATTGTCACCCTGCTTATTTAACTTATATGCAGAGTACATCATGAGAAACGCTGGGCTGGAAGAAGCACAAGCTGGAATCAAGATTGCTGGGAGCAATATCAATAACCTCAGATATGCAGATGACACCACTCTTATGGCAGAAAGTGAAGAGGAACTAAAAAATCTCTTGTTGAAAGTGAAAGAGGAGACTGAAAAAGTTGGCTTAAAGCTCAACATTCAGAAACTAAGATTATGGCATCTGGTCCCGTCACTTCAATGGGAAATAGATGGGGAAACAGTGGAAACAGTGTCAGACTTTATTTTTGGGGGCTCCAAAATCACTGCAGATGGTGACTGCAGCCATGAAATTAAAAGACGTTTACTCCTTGGAAGGAAAGTTTTGACCAACCTAGACAGCATATTAAAAAGCAGAGACATTACTTTGCCAACAAAGGTCCGTCTAGTCAAAGCTATGGTTTTTCCAGTGGTCATGTATGGATGTGAGAGTTGGACTGTGAGGAAAGCTGAGCACTGAAGAATCGATGCTTTTGAACTGTGGTGTTGGAGAAGATTCTTGAGAGTCCCTTGGACTGCAAGGAGATCCAACCAGTCCATTCTAAATGAGATCAGTCCTGGGTATTCATTGGAAGGACTGATGTTGAAGCTGAAACTCCAGTACTTTGGCCGCCTCATGCAAAGAGTTGACTCATTGGAAAAGACCCTGATGCTGGGAGGGATTGGGGGCAGGAGGAGTAGGGGACGACAGAGGATGAGATGGCTGGATGGCATCACGGACTCAATGGACATGAGTTTGAGTAAACTCTGAGAGTTGGTGATGGACAGGGCAGCCTGGCATGCTGTGATTCATGGGGTTGTGAAGAGTTGGACATGACTGAGTGACTGTATTGAACTGAACTGTTGAGGTATTTTGTTTTGAATAAGGATAAAAAAAATGAGGACAGGGATGAGGTCGGAGAGGACTGAAAATTTTTCAGAAAATAATATAAATAAATATCATATTCCTCTATCTGCACAAGAAACACATGCAAGTGAAAAAATCTAATGAAGTAGGCACAATTAGAGACAGTATAATAAGTCTGACGGTTAAGTTCAATTCAGTTCAGTCACTCAGCTGAGTCCAACTCTTTGTGACTCCACGGACTGCAGCACACCAGGCTTCCCTGTCCAGCACCAACTCCCGGAGGCTACTCAAACTCATGTCCATTGAGTCAGTGATGCACCCAACCATCTCATCCTCTGTCGTCCCCTTCTCTTCCCACCTTCAATCTTTCCCAGCATCAGGTCTTTTCCCATGAGTCAGTTCTTCACCTCAGGTGGCCAAAGTATTGGAATTTCAGCTTTATCATCAATCCTTCCAGTGAATACTCAGGATTGAGTTCCTTTAGGATTGACTGGTTGGATCTCCTTGTAATCCAAGGGACTCTCAAGAGTGTTCTCCAACACCACAATTCAAAAGCATCAATTCTTTGGTGCTCAGCTTTCTTTATAGTCCAATTCTCACATTCATACATGACTACTGGAAAAAACCATAGCTTTGACTAGACAGACCTTTGCTGGCCAAGTAATGTCTCTGCTTTTTATTATCTAAGTTGGTGATAGCTTTTCTTCCAAGGAGAAAAGCTTTTAATTTCATGGCTGCAATCACCATCTGCAGTGATTTTGGAGCCCCCCAAAATAAAGTATGTCACTGTTTCCATTTTTTCCCCATCTATTTGCCATGAAGTGATGGGACCATGATCTTAGTTTTCTGAATGTTGAGTTTTAAGCCAACTTTTTCACTCTCCTATTTCACTTTCATCAAGAGGCTCTTTAACTCTTCTTTGCTTTCTGCCATAAGGGTGGTGTCATGTGCACATCTGAGGTTATTGATATTTCTCCCGGCAATCTTGAGTCTAGCTTGTGCTTCATCCAGCCCTGCATTTCTCATGAGGTACTCTGCATATAAGTTAAATAAGCAGGGTGACAATATATAGCCTTGATGTACTCCTTTCCCTATTTGGAACAAGTCTGTTGTTCCATGTCCAGTTCTAACTGTTGCTTTTGACTTGCATACAGATTTCTCAGGAGGCAGATCAGGTGATCTGTTATTCCAATCTCTTTAAGAATTTTCCACATTTTGTTGTTATCCACATAGTCAGAGGCTTTGGCATAGTCAACAAAGCAAAAGTAGGTGTTTTTCTGGAACTCTTTTGCTTTTTCAATGATCCAACAGGTGTTGGCAATTTGATCTCTTGTTCTGCCTTTTTAAAATCCAGCTTGAACAAGTCTGATAGTAAAATGATATAAAAGAAAATAAAGATTAATACAAAACTATATGGAATAGACACTATTGCAAGGAAGGAAAGAGTAAGCTACTACTTTGAATGGCATTACTAAGTGACAGAAAGTGAAAGTGAAGTGAAGTAGCTCAGTCCTGTCCGACTCTTTGTGACCCCATAGACTGTAGCCTACCAGGCTCCTCCATCCATGGGATTTTCCAGGCAACAGTACTGGAGTGGGTTGCCATTTCCTTCTCCAAAGTGACAGAAAGGGGAGTAAATGAAGGACCAGTCTCTGCCAGGATGTGGATCAGGGAAGCATGTTTGAGTCCCCTTATTTTAACATATTTTCCTATGAGTTAAATGTATTTATTCTTACTTGATGGGTGAGAAAGGTTGAGATTTAATAAGGTTAATCAATTTGCTCAAAACTACACACTTATGTAATTGCTAGACAAGCAAGGAAATCAAACCAGTCAATCCTAAAGGAAATCAACCCTGAATATTCATTGGAAGGATTGATAATGAAGCTGAAGCTCCAATACTTTGTCCACCTGATGGGAAAAACTGACTCACTGGAAAATACCCTGATGCTGGGAAAGATTGAAGGCAGGAGGAGAAGGGGACCACAGAGGATGAGATGGTTGAATGGCATCACAAATTCGATGGACATGAGTTTGAGCAAGCTCCGGAGATGGTGAAGGACAGGGAGCCTGGCGTGCTGCAGTTCTTGGGGTCACAAAGAGTCGGACATGACTGAGCGACTGAACAACAATCAATAGATTAAAACTTGGATGTGTCTATCCCCAAAGTCTTTTTTTTTCTCCACTTATGAGCAAAGCATGAGTTGATTCTGCAAATGAGGACATTATAGCCTGTGATGATTTTTGAAATAATCAGAGATTCAGCTGATTCCAGTTATATCTTGTCATGAGAAGAGAAAAGACACAGAGAGAAAGTTAAAGAGACCAAAAAAAGAGACCGACACAATGAGAAATAAGACAAAATCAGAGGAAAAGAACAAAACTCTTGAAAGTCAGGTAAATGATTTCCACGTTTTGATACTTTAATATATTTTAGATACTTATCATTGCATTAATTAATCAACACATTATGTTAATTCTATTACAAACTTAGTCTCTCAGTCCTGTCTGACTCTCTGACACTTTGGACTGTAGCCCACCAGGCTCCTCTATCCATGGGATTTTTCAGGCAAGAATATTGGAGTTGGTTGTCATTTCCTCCTCCAGGGGGTCTTCCTGACCAAGGGACTGAACCCACGTCTCTTATATCTCCCATATTGCAGGCAGATTCTTTACCTGCTGAGCAACTGGGAAAATCCAATGTTAATTCTATTACAGTTTTATAAAAAATCTCAACCAGAATATACCTTTATCATTTCTCATGTTGAGTATGGTTAGCTGCTGCATCTCCCAGATGAGTCTAACATCGTTTGCTTAGATCCATGGTCCCCAATCACATAGGGAATTTTAAAATATTCCAATGCCTAGGTAACATTGCTTGTCAATTAAATCAGAAAGTTTGAGTAGGATCAGGCATAATAGTTAAAAAATTCCCAGAGGAGGACTTCACTTGTGGAACAGTGGATGAGAATCTGCCTGCTAAGGACTTCACTTGTGGAACAGTGGATGAGAATCTGCCTGCTAATGCAGGGGCCACGGATTCCATCCCTGCTCCAGGAAGATTCCACATGCCATGGAGCAACCTAGCCTTTGTGCCACAACAACTGACCCTGTGAGCTACGACTATTGAAGCCACACATCTATAGCCTGTGCTCCGCAACAAGAGAAGCCCACACACCTCAACAAAGAGTAGCTCCTGCTCACTGGAGCTAGAGGAAGCCCGCATGTCGCAATCAAGTCCCAGCACAACCAAGAAGAATAATTGCCCAGGTGATCCTAATGTGCAGTAGCATTGGGAAATTAGCAGTTTACTTGAAAAATGTACTTACTTTTCTTTTATCTTAAGTTTATCTTAATTTCATGTTTTCCATATACAGGAAGATATCAGATAATTTTGCTTAGAGCTTAGGATTTAAACTCTGTGTAAACCTTAATTCAAAAACCAGCTCTGACACTCCCTTGAGCATGCTACTTTAATTTTCTAAATTTTTGTTTTCTCATCCGTAAATAAATAACTTCCATTTCCCAATGCCCTTCGGTATTATATGAGATGATAGATGGAAAGGATCTGACACAGTACCCCTATATGGTGCTCAGGTAACATCAGCCCCCTTTTTTACTTTACCCAGTTTAATGAAGTAGAGTTTGCTAACAAAAGCGATTTGTCCCAGGTTCCAGAGCTAGTTAAAAGCATAACAAAGCCTAGAAGCTTTCCAGCATCTCTCTTCAAGCATTGTTTTCATTATAAAATTTTAAAGGTAGTTGGGGGAAAACAGTAACAACAGTAAAAACTAATTGAGAGGAATAAATATACCTGTATATGGGTTTCCACCCTTCTGCCTGAAAGTCTCCAATATGCCTCTGAATCAAGCTTATGATCTGCTTAATGTGTCTCTGCCTCATCATATTGTACATTCTTATCTCCTCTTTTGCAACATCTTTCCCACTGAGCCTGACTTCTGTCTTGCAACTTTTACCCAACCTATTTCTTCCTCACTGTTTCCTTCTTGCTCAGGGTGTTTCTTCTGCCTTAGCTTCCTTTTATCAGAATATGACTCATATTTTAAAGACCAAACAAAAATGTATCTGGTCTATAAAATATTTCTTATTTCTCCTTGCTAATCTTGGCTGTATGATAATAATAATAATAATAACAAGTATTCTATTCTTAAGTTAAACATTCTCTATTTATCCAGATGTTTACTAATTTTCTCCCTTTGGGATGGGGTTGAGGGCAGGGAGAAAGATTAGAATGCAGTGCATCCTGGGGCTATTTGGGGATTTCTCAAATAAAAGAGAATTTACAGAGCACCAACAAGTCAATAAGATTGGGACAGACTGTTACGATTAAGGAAAGCAAAACATCACATAAGATTTCAATTACAAATATGTCTATAGTTTATTTCTATATGTGAAATGTGAAATAACCATTTAGATAATTCAAGCCTGTAAATGCCCAGTGCTATATCAATTTTCTAGCTATTTTGGAGAAAATTGTTATTTCTTCTTTAATTATTCAGTTGATTATGTCAATTCTACAATTCATTTAGCCAGTGTGGACTCAGTCTTAAAGTTTTAATCCAGAGCCTGTCACTCACTTCCTCAATGACCTTGGGCAAGTCACTTAATTTCTCCATATCTCCATTTCTTTGTCTGTAAAATTGGGATAATAATCTTGACCTCACAGAGAGGTTGCATGAATTAACTGATTAATGATTATAAAGCAATTTGAAAATACAGAATACTATATAAATGCTAAGTATTGTTATTAAGCAAATCAATTCAGAAAATCAAGATAATGACATTTCTTTTCAATCTATTTCTTAAAGTGCCTAATGCCTTTGCATCTAAGCTCTGTGTTGTAAAAAAGCAGTTTAAATATTTATAACTTAAATTTTTCTAATTTAACCAGTTCCTACAGCATACCATGAAGAAGAAGAGGAGAAAAAAAAAATCTTGAGCTGGAAACTTGAACTTCTCACTCATTTTAACATTGTGTTTATTATCTAGTTTAATTTGGTGGAGGGGGCGTAGGTCTGTCAATAAAGTATATCTGTCTATAAATTTACTGGAATCTTGGAATTTGAGAGTTAATATGAGCAATAAAGCCTTTATATTCCAATACCCTTGTTTAATTGATGTGGAGAAAATATTCGAGGAGAAATGATTTGTTCATGTTTGTATGGACAATTTGTGCTAGAGATGATTTCTGTTTTCAATCTTGGCTTCCTAGCCCATCCCTATGGCCTTACTTGCAGAGACTTTTGAGTCTAAAAGCCTTAAAGATCATGATCACTTAATGTGAACTTTAAGAACTACATTGAAATAATTTGGCCAATTCCTAATTCATAAGTTGTGGAGTTTGTACATGCAGTTTTAGAGGTTAAAAAAAAAAAACCAAACAACAACAAAAAAACAACAACCACAACTATTAGGATTGACTATTGTGCAATTTCCAACTTTAATCAACCTTTTCATTTACTTACTTTTGTCACTTATCCTTAAAATCAGGTGACCCCGAGAATTAGGTTTCAGATTATATATAGAAATACACATTTTAAATAAAGATACAAGAGGTAGTATAGAGTACTGATTTTCAAGTAGAATATCCCAGTTCTGTGCTTAGCTCACCTGAATAGTCTCAGCCAGACATCCTCGTACTGGGGCATGGTTCTCTAATCCATTAAATAAAATGTCAGGGTAGAAAGAAGCTAGACTCTCTCAGTGCTGAGGTTCTGAATGCAGTGATGTTTGAAACCAGAGTTTAGAATTCCTCTGGTAGACAGTGGATTCTGAATAGGTCATAGACAATAAATCTGATTATAAAACCAGTCACACTTAAACCAAATGCTCATTTGAGGTTTCCTATCTTCAACGAATACATTTGCACATTGTTAATGTTGGAAGGAATATTAGAGATCATTTAATCTGATTCCCTCATTTTATGTTGAGAAAACTGAAGTCTTGAAATATTAAATAAATAGTTCAAGGTCACAAAGTCAATCAGTGAGGAAGCCGGGTATAAAACTAATGTGAATTCTAGTTGACTTTGCTTTCTTCTAAATCATTAATTAAGATGCGTGCTCAATTGCTTCAGTTGTGTTCATCTCTTTGTGACTCTATGGGCTATAGACCATCAGGGTCTTCTGTCCCTGGAGTTCTTCAGGCAAGAACACTGGAGTGGCTTGCCATGCCCTCCTCCAGGGGATCTTCCTGACCCAGGGATCAAACCGAGTCTCCTGCATCTCCTGCACTGCAGACAGATTCTTTACCTCTGAGCCACAATGGAAGCCCCTAAATGACTTTCAGATGAATTAAGATGACTGGGATAAATGACAATTTTCTGTTGAGGTTAAAACTTTCATAAGCCTAAAGAATAGTTAAATCTATAAATATTGCTTCTCCTGGTTGTCTTCCTTATACTC
Organism: Bubalus kerabau; assembly: GCF_029407905.1. Taxonomy (NCBI): domain Eukaryota; kingdom Metazoa; phylum Chordata; class Mammalia; order Artiodactyla; family Bovidae; genus Bubalus; species Bubalus kerabau. The sequence continues at coordinate 20,379,192 of NC_073644.1, read as the reverse complement.
TTCATTCACATGGGCTTATTGTGAAGACATAGCTTTTATATATGTAAATTAATTTATTTACTTTAATTGGAGGATAATTACTTTACAACATTGTGATGGTTTTTGCCATGCACTGACATGAGTCAGCCATGGGTGTCCACGTGTCCCCCATCCTGAACCCACCTCCCACCCCACCCCATCCCTCTGGGTTGTCCCTGAGCACCAGCTTTGAGTGTCCTGCTTCATGTATCAAACTTGCGCTGGTCATCTACTTTACATATGATAATACACATGTTTCAGTGTTATTCTCTCAAATCATCCTACCCTTGCCTTCTCCCTGAGTCTAAAAGTCTATTCTTTATATCTGTGTCTCTTTTGCTGCCTTGTATATTGTATGCATCATTGTTACCATCTTTATAAATTCCATATGTATGTGTTAATATACTGTATTGGTGTTTTTCTTTCTGACTTACTTCACTCTGTATAACAGGCTCCAGTTTCATCCACTTCATTAGAACTGACTCAAATGTGTTCCTTTTTATAGCTAATATTCCATTGTGCACATGTACCACAACTTCCTTATCCACTCATCTGCCTATGGACATCTAGGTTGATTCCATGTCCTAGCTATTGTAAACAATGCTGCAATGAACACTGGGATACATGTGTCTCTTTTTTGCAGTGTGTATGCCCAGCAGGGGCATAGATGGGTTAATGGCAGTTCTATTCCTAGTTTTTTAAGGAATCTGCACACTGTTCTCCATAGTGGCTGTATTAGTTTGCATTCCCACCAGCAGTGCAAGAGGGTCCCATTTTCTCCACACCCTCTCCAGAGTTCACTGTTTGTAGGCTTTTTGATGACAGCCATTCTGATCGGCATGAGATGATACCTCATTGTGGCTTTGATTTGCATTTCTCTGATAATGAATGATGTTGAGCATTTTTTCATGTGTTTATTAGCCATCTGTATGTCTTCTTTGGAGAAATGTCTATTGAGTTCTTTTTCCCACTTTTTTATTGGGTTGTTTGTTTTTCTGGTATTGAGCTACATGAGCTGCTTGTATATTTTGGAGATTAGTTCTTTGTTGGTTTTTTTCATTTGCTATTATTTTCTCCCAGTCTGAAGGCTGCCTTTTCACTTTGCTTATAGTTTCCTTCATTGTGAAAAAGCTTTTAAGTTTAATTAGGGCCCATCCTTTTATTTTTAATTTTATTCACATTACTCTGGGAGGTAGGTCATAGAGGATCTCGCTATAATTAATGTCAGTGATTTGCTTATGTTTTCTTCTAAGAGTTTTATAGTTTCTGATTTTATATTTAGATCTTTAATCCATTTTGAATTTATTTTTGTTTATGGTGTTAGAAAGTGTTCTAGTTTCATCCTTTTACACATGGTTGATCAGCTTTCCCAGCGCCACTTGTTAAAGAGATTGTCTTTTCTCCGTTATATATTTTTGCCTCCTTTGTCAAAGATAAGGTGTCCATAGGTGTGTGGATTTATCTCTGGGCTTTCTAACTTGTTCCATTGATCTATATTTCTGCCTGTGCCAGTACCACACTGTGTTGATGACTGTAGCTTTGCAGTATAGTCTGAAGTCAGGCAAGTTGATTCCTTCAGTTCCATTCTTCTTTTTCAAGCTTGCTTTTGCTATTCTGGGTTTTTTTTGTGTTTCCATACAAATTGTGAAATTATTTCTTCTAGTTCTGTGAAAAATAACATTGGTATCTTGATAAGGATTGCACTGAATCTATAGATTGCTTTGGGTAGTATACTCACATAGCTTTTAAAAGAGGATAACTCTTTCCAAAATAATAAGACTCAAAAGTCATACTGTCTAAAATAGCATCATCAATACTCACCTTTATCTCTGATGGCCTTTCAATAACAGGTTTCATTAAGTTTTTTGCTGTGTGAGTTGGAAGAAATCTGTTTTCTACTTTCTGTGAATGTTTGATTGAACAATGGAGACCTCATAGCTTTCTCTCTCTCAACCTTGGTTTTTCATAGCAATCCTACAAATTAGGAATGGGTCTCATACCATTTACAGAGTAACACTTGTCAGCTGAAATAAATGTTGCTGCTTTGACATCCTCTACTGAGCAGTTTAAAATATATCTTATTATTAAGGTGAATCATTGCATTGGCATTTGAGAACTCCTGAACCATTTCATAACTCCAGAAAGAATGAAGGGATGGAGCCAAAGCAAAAACAATACCTAGTTGTGGATGTGACTGGTGATAGAAGCAAGGTCCGATGCTGTAAAGAGCAATATTGCATAGGAACTTGGAATGTTAGGTCCATGAATCAAGGCAAATTGGAAGTGGTCAAACAGGAGATGGCAAGAGTGAACATCGACATTCTAGGAATCAGTGAACTAAAATGGACTGGAATGGGTGAATTTAACTCAGATGACCATTATATCTACTATTGCAGGCAGGAATCCCTTAGAAGAAATGGAGTAGCCATCATGGTCAACAAAAGAGTCTGAAATGCAGTACTTGGATGCAGTCTCAATTACAACAGAATGATCTCTGTTCATTTCCAAGGCAAACCATTCAATATCACAGTAATCCAAGTCTATGCCCCAACCAGTAACACTGAAGAAGCTAAAGTTGAACGGTTCTATGAAGACCTCCAAGACCTTTGAGAACTAACACCCAAAAAAGATATCCTTTTCATTATAGGGGACTGGAATGCAAAAGTAGGAAGTCAAGAAACACCTGGAATAACAGGCAAATTTGGCCTTGGAGTACGGAATGAAGCAGGGCAAAGGCTAATGTAGTTTTGCCAAGAGAACTGGTCATAGCACTTTTCATAGAAAATACCCTCTTACAACAACACAAGAGAAGACTCTACACATGGACATCACCAGATGGTCAACACAGAAATCAGATTGATTATATTTTTTGTAGCCAAAGATGGAGAAGCTCTATACAGTCAGCAAAAAGAAGACCAGGAGCTGACTCTGGCTCAGATCATGAGCTCCTTATTCCCAAATTCAGACTTAAATTGAAGAAAGTAGGGAAAATCAGTAGACCATTCAGGTATGACATAAATCAAATCCCTTATGATTACACAGTGGAAGTGAGAAATAGATTTAAGGGACTAGATCTGATAGAGTGCCTGATGAAATATGGACGGAGGTTCGTGACATTGTAAGGGAGACAGGGATCAAGACCATCCCCATGGAAAAGAAATGCAAAAAAGCAAAACGGCTGTCTGGGGAGGCCTTACAAATAGCTTTGAAAAAAAGAGAAGCAAAAAGCAGAGAAGAAAAGGAAAGATAAAAGCATCTGAATGCAGAGCTTCAAAGAATAGCAAGAAGAGATAAGAAAGCCTTCTTCAGCAATCAATGCAAAGAAATAGAGGAAAACAACAGAATGGGGAAGACTATAGATCTCTTCAAGAAAATTAGAGATACCAAGGGAACATTTCATGCAAAGATGGGCTCCATAAAGGACAGATATGGTATGGACCTAACAGAAGCAGAAGATATTAAGAAGAGGTGGCAAGAATACACACAAGAACTGTACAAAAAAGATCTTTATGACCAAGATAATCACAATGGTATGATCATTCACCTAGAGCCAGACATCCTGGAATGTGAAGTCAAGTGGGCCTTAGAAAGAATCACTAAGAACAAAGCTAGTGGAGGTGATGGAATTCCAGTTGAGCTATTTCAAATCCTAAAAGATGATGCTGTGAAAGTGCTGCACTGAATAAGTCAGCAAATTTGGAAAACTCAGCAGTGGCCACAGGACTGGAAAAGGTCAGTTTTCATTCCAATCCCAAAGAAAGGCAATGTCAAAGAATGCTCAAACTACTGCACAGTTATATTCATCTCACACGCTAGTAAAGAAATGCTGAAAATTCTCCAAGCCAGGCTTCAGCAATATGTGAACCATGAACTTCCATATGTTCAAGCTGGTTTTAGAAAAAGCAGAGGAACCAGAGATCAAATTGCCAACATCTGCTGGATCATGGAAAAAGCAAGAGAGTTCCAGAAAAACATCTATTTCTGCTTTCTTGACGATGCCAAAGCCTTTGACTGTGTGGATCACAATCAACTGTGGAAAATTCTGAAAGAGATGGGAATACCAGACCTCCTGACCTGCCTGTTGAGAAACCTATATGCAGGTCAGGAAGCAACAGTTAGAACTGGACATGGAACAACAGACTGGTTCCAAATAGGAAAAGGAATACGTCAAGGCTGTATATTGTCATCCTGCTTGTTTAACTTCTATGCAGAGTACATCATGAGAAACACTGGGCTGGAAGAAGCACAAGCTGGAATCAAGACTGCTGGGAGAAATATCAATAACCTCAGATATGCAGCTAACACGACCTTATGGCAGAAAATGAAGAGGAACTAAAGATCATCTTGATGAAATTGAAAGAGGAGAGTGAAAAAGTTGGCTTAAAGCTCAACATTCAGAAAATGAAGATCATTGCATCTGGTCCCATCACTTCATGGGAAATAGATGTGGAAACAGTGGAAACAGTGTCAGACTTTATTTTGGGGGGCTCCAAAATCACTGCAGATGGTGACTGCAGTCATGAAATTAAAAAAATGTTTACTCCTTGGAAGGAAAGTTATAACCAACCTAGACAGCATATTAAAAAGCAGAGACATTACTTTGCCAACAAATGTCTGTCTAATCAAGGCTACAGTTTTTCCTGTGGTCATGTATGGATGTGAGAATTGGACTGTGAAGAAGGCTGAGTGCAGAAGAATTGATGCTTTTGAACTGTGGTGTTGGAGAAGACTCTTCAGAGTCCCTTGGACAGCAAAGAGATCTAACCAGTCCATTCTGAAGGAGATCAGCCCTGGGATTTCTTTGGAAGGAATGATGCTAAAGCTGAAACTCCAGTACTTTGGCCACCTCATGTGAAGAGTTGACTCATTGGAAAAGACTCTGATGCTGGGAGGGAATGTGGGCAGGAGGAGAAGGGGACAACAGAGGATAAGATGGCTGGATGGCATCACTGACTCGATGGACGTGAGTGTGAGTGAACTCTGGGAGTTGGTGATGGACAGGGAGGCTTGGCGTGCTGCGATTCATGGGGTCGCAAAGAGTCGGACACGACTGAGTGGCTGAACTGAACTGAACTGAACCGTTTCATAGGGCTTCCCAGGTCACACTAGTAGTGAAAAAAAACTCCACTTGCCAATGCAGAAAACATAAGAGATGTGGGTTTGATCCCTTGGTCGAGAAGATCCCCTGGAGGAAGGCATGGTTACCCAGTCTAGTATCCCTGCCTGGAGAATCCCATGGAGAGAGAAACCTGGTGTCTACAGTCCATAGGGTGGCAGAGTCTCATATGACTGAAGTGACTTAACGTGCATGCGCAAACTAGTTCTTATTAAAATTGAGTAGGTTTGTGAGTATCTGAGGACCCACAGAATCCAATCTGTATAACCTCACCTCACCCATTGAAACATGGAGGAGGAGACCTCAGTAAGAACCTCCCATCTTCACAGAGGCTCATGAACAGAAATGTGTAAATGTCATGTAGATACAGATTTGTGGATCTTCTTCAGCACCTGGTAATGTTAACAGGTTTTTCTGGATATAATGCTTGGCATTCAAGTGTGGAGTTTGTCAGCCTGGTGGAGAACACAATTTCACCATAAGATGATACAGAATAACAGACTTCCACAAATGGCTGGACATTGAAAATCTTTTTCATTTTCAAAATTTTGCATTAAGTAGAACAGGTATTTACCTACCATTTCTGAAATCAGAAGCCCATTGCTCAGAATGCTATTTTCATCATTACTGAAGTCTTTCTTAAGAAATATCATCCCACTCAAAATCCCCCGTATTAACCTCCCATGGGAATCCCAAACTTGAAATATCTCACACATAACTCACCAACTTTTCTTTTAAGCTGTTACAGTGAATGAACTAATTTACTAAATGACTTCTCATCACCATTGGTCTCCATATATGAGTCTTTATACAAAAGGACATGTGGGTTCTAGGAAACATCTGGATAAAGTTCCTATTTTTGGATGTCTGGAATTTCATGGGAACATCATTTCTGTTCAATATCTCTGAAAAGTAGCAAATCACCACTTACAACTTAGAATAAATGAATTGATTTGAAAATATCCTAGCACAGTTTGAATGATAGAGCCCAGGGGAATGTTAGAAAATATCATAGAGGATATACATACATGTGTGTGTTGGGGAGTGAGGGTGTGTATACTTCTGGTTTTGGACATAGTAAGAAATCAAGAGATGATCCCAACTTTTATTGAGAATTATTGGGAAAAATTATGAAATTTTTCTATAATCCTTCTTACCCTCAAAATCCTATTCCTCCTGTCTTGGAAGATAACCACCAGATCAGTGGTCCTCAATTCACTCTACACCAAAAACACAGATACCCAACCCAACCCTAGAAATTCTGATTCTGGTTGGCTTGGAATACTGCTATGTCATTGATATTTTTTTATCTGATTCTACAGATAATTCTGCTGTACATTAAGCATTGAGTACCACTGCACCAGACCTACACCTTCCTGCTTCCATCATCAGTTTCTGGCTTCCTCTGTACTTTTCATGTACTTAAGATGGAAAGTATTCTTCTAGTGTTAGTTGCCCTCTCAACACAGTGAAATGAGGCATTGATCTCCACACTGTACATCTTCTCTAAGTTTCATAGTTCACAGCATGTAATTAAACATGAATGCTTTTCACCAGTGTTCCAGCACCTCCATTTGAAAAGATGCACTTGAACATCAAGCACCCAGGGTACAGTATTCCTTTGTACATTAATACCTGAGAGTAGGAAAACCTATTTAGTGCTCCATAACCATTTGGGATTAATCACTCAGTTGTGTCCAACTCCTTGTGACCCCATGGACTGTAGTTCACCAGGCTCCTCTGTCTGTAGAATTCTTCTTGAAGAATACTGAAGTGGGTAATTCCCTTCTCCAGGTGATATTTCCAACCCAGGCATCAAACCTGAGTTTCCTGCATTGTAGGCAGATTCTTTACCGTCCAAGCCACCCTTTACAACCATTTGGGGTTAGGTCCTCTTGAGAATATACTGAGTATCATCCCACGCTGAAACAGTCACACCCACCTTATCTTTCAGTGATGTCACAGCTCCATAAAATTAATCTCTTGACCTCTATGGATCCAAGAACCTTGTGTTTAGAATGTATAAACTGATTTTTTTTTTTTTAGGAATAATGTTTTTAATCAGATGAAACCCTATAAAATAGCATTTTAAAATATGGGCTTTGAATTTGAGCATGGGCTTTAAAATCTATTAATAGTTTCTCTTAATCATCACTATCATGGCATTGGATAAAATATGTAATATTTTTGAGTCTCATTTTTCTTATATTTTAATTAAGGATAGTAATATTCATCTGTAAAGATTTTAGTGATATTTATAGGAAATCATGGATCTAAGTCATTTAGCAGAGCACCTGGTTACAAAGACTCAGTAAATAGAAATCATGGTGATGGTAATTGACAGTAAAAATAACCCTTTAGAAAATCTAACAAGTTCTAGGTAGATATAACTTTGAGAGAATGAAGAATTGCTGTTGATATATTAGGGCAACCAAAACATTTTCCCCTTCATATAATCTTGTATTTGTCTGTTTGCATCTACACAAATGGTGCATGAATATTAGGAAGCTGATCTGAAGATGGAAATACATAAAAACTCACTATAGTAAGTTCAGCAGAAAAATGGGACAGTCAACTGAACAGAAAGAGCATGAAACAGATTAATGAGGACTAAGAACAAAGGGTTGGGATCTGATACAGAAACCAAATCTTTTGCCCTCTGCTGCTCCTGTTTGGCTTTTCATGACTTAGGATGACATAGTCTTGTATGAGCCCATTTAGTAGCTCTCTGGCGCTGACTGTCTACAGTTGGCTGCTGGGCAGTGCTAAAGAGAGTTAGGTAAGACCCCTCCTCTCCATTGGTGGAAGAAAGGCCAGAATGACTGAGTTTGGGAATTTAGAATTTTTATTCCCAACTAAGATTGTCTTCTGACACATGACTCATCTTTGGGCATGAGAGTAGAAAATAACCACCCCTGGTAGCCATGCCCCTCTGATGGAATAGGGCTGCTTCCTGCAGTTTAAGCACCAGAATAGGAGCACAGAATCCCGGGGGCTCATAGATCTATAGTGGGAAACATGCAACAGCTTGCATTTGTCACCTATACCTTGTTTTTCATAGACAAGTCATAATATTGGCTCCAACATGGAAAACACACAACTCTAAGCTTGGTTTTGGCAGGCAAATGAAAATGAAAAGAAGACATCCACCCATTCCTTATGGAATGTAAACACCTCACTTCTGGGCAGAAATTTACATTAGATTTTCATATGTGCAAGGAAATGTATATAAGTTACTCCTCAGACATTTATTTTTATATATTTAAATTTTGATTGGCAATTTTGAACCAGCTTATCAAATATGGCCTTTGATTTTTTGATACACACTTTTTTCTGTTTCATATAATAGAATTTGGGCTTATAATGTATTTTTTTTCTTAAATTCCTGGATTATTAATTTGAGTGTGTCATTCTAATATGACTGCAGACTGCCACAATGAAGTCTGAGAGCAAGGCTGAGCAGTTCCATTACACAAGTGTCTAATGGCAGGAAAGGACATTGAGGAGGAATGTGGCGGAACAGGGTTTGGATTTTAATGGAGCCACTTGCCCAATCTACACTTCTTGACCTACTTTCTGCTTCATACAGGCCAGGCTCATGCAGCTAAGTAAAGAGCAGGCTGTAGGTAAAAAATCAGATACCACTTCTCAGCTAGATTTCCTTGGCAAATAATGAAATTAAAAAATATAAACCCACATACATGGGTTGTGCCACTCATTTATAATGAACCTGATTCAAAGACTGTTAGGTTTATATGTATTATTGCTTACATCCAATTATTCAGTCAACCTCATAGAGGCAGGGTTACAAGATGGATGCCCATTTCATGTTACCTTTCTGAACTTTTTTTTAACATGATGAAAGCTAAACAGATATGGAGACAGTGAAGTGAAAGTTGTTCAGTCACATCCTACTCTTTGCAACCTCCTAGACTATACAGTCCATGGAATTCTCCAGGCCAGAATACTGGAGTGGGTAGCTGTTCCCTTCTCCAGGGCATCTTCCTGACCCAGGGACTGAACCCCTGTCTCCTGCATTGGCAGGTGGATTCTTTACCACAGAGTCATCAGTAGAAATTTAGTGGATGCCAAAGACGACTGCAGATAAGGAAGAACAGAGGAAATTTCTACCTTTTCCTACCCATTGTTTCATATGTCTAGTTGAATCCATTAATGACCAAACACAGATACAGCCACACAAATAAAAATCCTAAAATGCGCCCCAAGGATTTCTAAGACTGAAGGGTATGAGGAATTAATTCAAATTCTTCCCATTGCTGTGCCTTTTTCCTTTTGGAGTTCCAAGGTCTAAATAATTGCATAGAACAAATCAAGGGAAAATAGGGCCCAGCTGCCTATGGCCTTTGTTGATGAATAGGGCTCTAAGTCAGTCACTCAGCTGTTTTATTACTTGTCTTTAAGGCTGATGAGTCCCAAGCAGACCTGCATCACTGAATTCTCAATAAAGGGTTAGTGCTTGTCCTGCAGAATAATAAGAACCGCTAATGACACCAATTAAGAGCTGTAAATGTCATTTATACTTGTTTGTTATTTTTCAAATCAATAAGGCTGGAAAGACACAGCAGCCTGAGATAATTTAGATTGGAGCAGTTTGTGGGGACATTTTAATGGATATATTGCAATCAGGATTCTAGTTCTCTTTTTGAAGAAATTGCATTCCTCGTTGGGTCAATTCTGAAACTTATTTAAAGCAGAACTTAGGCCCCAAATAATTAAACATAGGGGAAAATATTTAGGGCAATAAAAATGAGAAACAAGTATATATCTGTCTTAATTATATTCATTAAATCCCCGCTTTGAAAATGCCCCCATTTTATTTGAGAAGGAATCTTCAAATAGAATAATGAGTAATTTAATAAAAAGGGACAAATATATTCAGGAAGAAAAAAAAATTAGTAATACAGACTGTAACACTATGTTCTGATGCTGTTGGAATTGCAGAAACATATATTTTTATAAAGTCCTTACTCTTTTGCCAAATGTCAATAGTATACTCATAACTGGTGCATTCAAAAGATTGTGCAAGTTGTGTGTTAGGTGTTAGTTTTGCTCGAGTATGAGGCAGTCAGACAGAACACTAGAGATATGTGTTTCTTTAATTCCAAAAGTAGCACAGGAGTCTCATTTCTCACTGGGGCCCTGTTCTAGAAAGAGGAAACTATTAAACATTTCACTGACGAAGCAGCAACCAGGGACAGCCAATCCATTCCCCACAAAATGACTGGATTGTACCAATAATCATAGCTGAAGAGACATGGCAACAGAAAATTTGAGAATAAGTAACCAAATGAAATTCTGGGTGCCTTTGTGAATGTGTTCTTAAAATTTTGTATTAGAATTTGGGATGTTGACACAGGTTATAAGAAGCAGCACATGAAATTTAAAATTGCCTCTTCTAGTTATTTATGTCTATACGGGGGAGCCTGGTGGGCTGCCATCTATGGGGTCACACAGAGTCGGACACGACTGAAGTGACTTAGCAACATACTCCTTCTTATCTGAGTAGGTTTTCTGCTTTGTTTGAAAAATCAGATTTAAGTGGTTAACTTTTGAAGCTTTGTTTTCAGTTACTTTGAACAGGACCGTGAAATAACAAAGTAAGAAAAAACCTTAAAACTGCAGCTTGGAAAATTACTGTTTAAACTATCATTTTGCATGAAGGTGTACTTGACAATAAAATAATTGATTAAAATTTTAAAATTTCAGATACTAAATTTATTGTCAGTACATGGCACTCATTATCCAGTTTGATTATTTACATTTAGGAGAAGCATGGGTATTTAAGGCTGTAAATTAAAATAATTTTAAAAATTAGCTGTTTTTTGAAGTTAAACTTACAATGATGCAGTAGGAAAAATGAAAGGTTACAGTGGTCATACTCTACCCATATTTCATTTCTGGTTGATTCATTGATACATATATCGTTGGCCTTTTGTGAGTTTCAATAATGTGATATCATAGATAAGAGAAATAAAGAATAAAAGAGCCAAAAACTGACTTAGGCATCTGTCTTGGAATTTGTAGTTGTTCAGTCACTCAGTCATGTCTGACTCTTTGTGACTCCATGGTCTGCAGCACGACAGGCTTCCCTGTCCTTACAATCTCCCAGAGCTTGCTCAAACTCATGTTCATTGAATCAGTGATGCCATCCATCCATTTCATCCTCTATCATCCCTTCTCCTTCTGCCTTCAATCTTTCCCAGCATCAGAAGCTTTTCTAATGTGTCAGCTCTTCGCATCAGGTGCCAAATTATTAGAGCTTCAGTTGCATCATCAGTCCTTCAAGTGAATATTCAGGGTTGATTTCCTTTAGAAGTGACTGGTTTGACTTCCTTGTGGTCCAAGGGACTCTCAAGAGTCTTCTTCAACACCACAGTCCAAATACATCAATTCTTTGGCATTCAGACTGTGGTCCAACTATCACATCCATACATGACTACTGGAAAAACCGTAGCTTTGACTAGACGGACCTCTATTGGCAAAGTAATATCTCTGCTTTTTAATATGTTGTTTAGGTTTGTCACAGCTTTTCTTTCAAGGAGCAAGCGTCTTTTAATTTCATGGCTGCAGTCACCATCTGCAGTGATTTTGGAACCTAAGAAAATAAAGTCTCTCACTGTTTCCATTGTTTCCCCATCTATTTGCCATGAAGTGATGGGACTGGATGCAATGATCTTAGTTTTCTGAATATTGAGTTATAAGCCAGCTTTTTCACTCTTCCTCTTTCACTTTCATCGAGACTCTTTAGTTCCTCTTTGCTTTCTGCCATAAAGGTGGTGTCATCTGTATTTCTGAGATTATTGATATTTCTTGACTCCAGCTTGTACTTCATTCAACCCAGCATTTCACATGATGTACTTTGCATATAAGTTAGATAATCAGGGTGACAATATACAGCCTTGATATACTACTTTCCCTATTTGGAACCAGTCCATTGTTCCCTGTCCAATTCTAACTGTTGTTTCTTGACCTGAATGCAAATTTCTCAAGAGGCAGGTAAGGTGGTCTGGCATTTCCATCTTTTGAAGGATTTTCCAGTCTGTTGTGATCCACACATTCAAAGGCTTCAGTTTAGTCAATAAAGCAGAAATAGATATTTTTCTGGAACTCTCTTGTTTTTTGATGATCCAGTGGATGGTGGCAGTTTGATCCCTGGTTCCTCTGCCTTTTTCAAATCCAGCTTGAGCATCTGGAAGTTCTCAGTTCACGTACTGCTGAAGCCTAGTTTGAAGAATTTTGAAAATTATTTGCTATAGTGTGAAATAAGTGCAATTGTGTGGTATTTTGAACATTCTCTGACATTGTCTTTCTTTGGGATTGGAATGAAAACTGACCTTTTCCAGTACTGTGGCCACTGCTGAGTTTTCCAAATTTTCTGACATATTAAAGCAATACTTTCACAGCATCATTTTGTAGTATTTGAAATAGCTCAACTGGAATTCCATCACCTCCACTAGCTTTATTTGTAGAGATGCTTCCTAAGACCTATTTGACTTTGCACTCTAGGATGTCTGAGTCTAGGTGAATGATCACACCATTGTGGTTATCTGTCTTGGAATGCTGCTGCCCAAATTATTTAATATAGATTGATAACAAAGCTTGAACTCCATTAATCTCTCAATTTGGTCTTTGTTTTGTATGATGTAAATATTTTATTTAAAAATTGTCTCTAACTTAGCTCCTGACTCTATTTGGACTATTCCATTACACTTTCCCAGTTTTCTCATTTAGTCCAACTTATCTGTTCATTGTTTCCCAAGTATTTCTCACACTCTTTTTCATAAAACTGCCTCCATCTAGAATATATTCTATTTTACCTCATCACTGGCTGTGGCAATTCTACTGTCCCCTGCAGACCAATGCATACATAGCTGAGCCTCTCACTAAGGCATTGTCTAATCAAGCCAGTGGTGAATAATGTCCATTCATTTGTTTGGTCATTTATTCAACACAGATTTATTGAAGGTTGACTATATGCCAAACATTGTTGTAGGCTTATCTCTCCTCTATAAAATACTAGTTCTTTATTTAGACCATTTACCTAACACTTTCTATATTTTGACTGATGCTACAGCAATTTGTAGGTGAGCTTTATTTCAGAAAAATATGTGTAAGTTTCTTGAGCACTAAGACCTTGTTTCAGTCATTTTAAATTTTCTGCACAGAATAAATGAGTGAGCATGAGGCTCTATATGTATGATTCTGTAACAACTAAGCTGCTCAGTTTGGAGAAAAACTCATCAAAATAGATAGCCCTATGTCAATTTAGATAAAATGCTATGTTGATTGACTCTTTTTTTTCTTTTCCACTGGTTATCTGAAACAAAAGTAGTTGGTTTTCTTGAATTTGGTTTCTTTTTGCTGAAGGTGATTCAGGTGTCCCAACAAGTGAACTGAATCAGGAATACCTGGTTTTGAGATGTGATTTAGTTTTGTTGTTTCTTTGTTTTTTGTTTTTATTTTTAACACAGATGTTTACAGGTCCCTGTGTCAATCATTGCTGGCTACAGAACTGGATGAAAGATATATAGGAGTCCTCCATCCCATTTGGTCTGTGAAAAAAGAAACAGGAAAAGATCTCCATTAGCTCAGCTGGTGAGCTCTGCATCAACCTAAAACCAATTCTTAGTGTGCAGGGGGTATGGTTAAACTGATACTAACTCAAATACTCTAGGCCTTACAGAAATGGGTGAACAGATAAGGCCAACTTTGGCTCACTACACTTGGTAACACACAGTTTTATCTTGATGCCTCCTTTTTTTCTACATCAGTTCTTTCAATTACCACTTTTTTCCTTGTCTGAGTTTCCCTGGACTCAATCTTTCTTGCTCCAAAAGAGATGAACCAAAAATCTTGGAATAGAGTTTATTTTAAGCATGGGAAAAATTATCCTATTTGTGGCATGCCAGGCACCAGGAAATTGGATGAGACCAGACATTTTGGGGGCAAAAAGCCATAAATGTAGAAGTAAACTGTATACCTGACACTAATATAATGTTGTATGCCAATTATACCTTAATACAAATAAATACAAATAAAGATAAATTAAATAAATTTGGCAACTAACAGTTTAATCACTTCATGGAAAGATGTGCCCCAGGGACTTAGGCTCCATAGAGATGTCTATTGGATGATTGCATTCACTCAGTTTTCTGAAGTTTAGGAACTTCTCTTTCTGTTACTGACAAAGAATCCAATAAGCCAGGATGACCTCAATGGTGGAATTGACACTCTTGTTCATATATATATATATATATATGTATTTTTTTTTCTTTTTGGAAAGAAATTTCCAACTCCCTCATATATGAGAGTCATAGGGTCACTAGTAAACAATATTCTCTGTTCAAAAAGAATTTATGTGAATGTTCCCTCTCAGCTATCAAATGTAAGCCAAAGAGTCTCTCATTTCCTGAAGGAAGGATCCCTCCAGGGTCAGGTAGCTCATAAAATCATGAATTAAGCTAGACTGGGATGACCAGAGAGGGTTGAAACTGTGTCAGCCCGGAGGGATGGGACGCACCTCTGGGAGGCTGCTCCCTGCAAAAGAGACACAGTTGTATAGAACAGTCTTTTGGACTCTGTGGGAGAGGGAGAGGGTGGGATGATTTGGGGGAATGGCATGGATACATGAATAATATCATATAAGAAACGAATCACCACTCCATGTTTGATACAGGATCCTTGGGGCTGGTGCACTGGGATGACCCGGAGGGATGGTACGGGGAGGGAGGTGGGAGGGGGGTTCAGGATGGGGAACACATGTACACCCGTGGAGGATTCATGTTGATGTGTGGCAGAAACAATATAATATTGTAAAGTAATTAGCCTCCAATTAAAATAAATAAATTAAAAAAAAAAGAATGCAGTCTCAGTGTTATCAGATCTCCAACAGAGTCAAAATATGAACATTTTGTATGAAATCTTTCTATTTTCAAACATTGGCCTTTTTTGTTGGCTTCGCTACACAGCTTGTGGGATCTTGATTCCCTGACCAGGGATTGAACCTGGGCTTGGAAGTAAAAGTGGCAAGTCCTAATCCCTGGACCACCAGGGAATATTAAGGGTAATATTAATATGCTGTTAAGAATAAAGAAAATATACCTGTGAACCATATCTAGGCTGTGGACTCTTAGTTTGCCAATCTGTTTTTTATTTTAACAAATTTGTGGTATGACACAGGCTGTATTGAAAGCAGTTTCCACCCCCATCCCACCTCCCATGCTCCACCTTGCTAATTTGACCCCCATATGGTCAGTTTACTGGTCTATCAACAAAAGGAAAAGGTATTCCTTAAAGAAAGGACTTTTTAAATGGTGTGTGAGAAAATCTGCCATAAATATCTCTGAACTTTTGAGGTTACTCTCCTGAAATACTGTCTCTACAATGAAAGAAACAGTAGCCTTTACCTATTTCCCATGCTTGTGCTGGTTTCGTGGTCCACACTATCTGTGTCAATTCTGTATTTAAGTATTAAGGATTTTTCAGTAGCCATTTATAACTGTAACTAAGAATATCCTTCCCCTTCCACATAAGGCTTGCCTGTCCTAACTAACCACTCAGTGATTTTTTTCTTATTCTAATGCCCTTAATTAGATTTATAGACTCTTTACAGAGTTTTATGTTGACGAGGGACTTGGAATACAACACACGCTAATAAAATATCCCCACTACCCAACTTGTGCTTTTGCATGTTTTATTTCAATGAATAATGAGTCTTAAATAATGTTCAGAATATGTCGTCGAGGATGTTCTAAAGAAATATGGACTCATGATCCATCAGGAAACATTAATAAACATATAACCACATGGAAGTCGTGACTGAGACAAAGTGATTCATTGGGGCATAAACCATTAAGGAATTTGGGTCATGATGCCTGCTACAAATAAGAAAAAATATATTTTAAAAACAACAGTTATACCTTCTCATTTTTTTAATTTCCTTTCTGTGACTTTTAGCTTGCCTAAATGTTTTAAAATTGGAGGTAATCATTGTATAACATTCTCAATCCTAGGGTAAAGAAATTTACTCTACATAGTTCCCTTTTCACATGACACAGCCATTTTCATGGTTATAGCTAATTAGCTTCCTTTCGACATTAGATACGGAGGATGTTTAAGCAACGTAAACTAGCTGTCATCCAGCGGCATCATAATCAAAATGGCATAAAATTTGCCATAAAACCTGCAGCTAATAACATTTATAAGGCACCTTATTACATAAGGATATTGAAGAAGCTCAGACACTGTATATCACAATGCTTCCCCAGGGACCTGGTTCATTTTCCTAATGACTGTGTATGGGTTTACTTTAGGAGCTTTTATGCACATGCCTGAGCACAGAGCTTACCCAGGCAGACTGATAAGAACTGAGGAAGAGTGAGGTCCAAATCCTGCAACAAAGTACTGAATCTGCCTGAAATGAATCAGCAATACGGTCCTCTTTCTCATTCAACAGCCAAGACTTCTCACCATTTCATGGCCATGCTCATTTTAATATTCTTCTATATTTTATTTGAAGATGTTTATACCTGTTCTCTACTTGAAAGATTTTAATCTTTTCTTCTCCATGCCCAATTCCTACAGCCTTTATGCTTCCACTCATCCTCCATGGCTACCCTCAAGCTGTGTTTCTCCAATGGGGGCTTCCTCTGATGCCTCTAACTCACATTAATCTTACCTTTGAGTTTTTATTGTTTCTTTTTTAAAATCTGTCTTGCACAGACAGTATCCATTCCTGCCTACCTTATTTTCTTTGTTAACTAATTAACAACCCTAACAGTTCATCCTTATCGCATCACAGAATCATAGATGATCAACTCTGGAAGTACATTAGAGCTCATGTTCCAACACTAAATGATATTTGACCAGTCCTATTTGAGACTTTCTTTTCCCATGTTGACTTGCTGGCTGGGTCCTGCCCAGGGGTATTCAGGATATTCACATGATTCCTGACTTGCTAACCTAGCTCGTGTCATTCCACAGTGCCAGATTTTGTTTCTCGTTTTCCTTGTTATTGTTCAGTTGCTAAGTCATGTCCGACATTTGTGACTCTATGGACTGCAGCATGCCAGGCTTCCCTGTCCTTCAGTATCTTGTGGAGATTGCTCAAACTCATAGTCATTGAGTCGATGATGTCATCTAACCAGATCATCCTGTGTCATCCCCTTCTCCTCCTGTTCTCATTCTTTCCCAGAATCAGACTCTTCTGACAATGGGTCGACTCTTCCTGTCAGGTGGTCAAAGTATTGGAGCTTCAGCTTCAGCTTCAGGCCTGATGCTGCCTGGTTGACTGATTTGATCTCCTTGCTGTCCAAGGGACACTTAAGAGTCTTTTCCAGCACTACAATCTGAAAGCACCTAATTTCCTTTACATCACATTTAATATATATTCTGAGCCATGATTCAGTCATTACCACCAAAAACAATTATCACCTACAAGTTCTACTACCAGTCCCATCTGCTCATTTCTCATTCAACAACTTGAATATCAAATGTAATCTATGTGGTCAAGTTTGTTCTATTCTCTCTTGGCTTAGTGAGCCCTCTCTTGGGAGTATGACCAACTTTATTATCTGAACCAATCTCATACAACTTAGAGCCTATCAACAATCATAATCATGTTATCTCATTTCCAATCATTTGATTTAAATATTATGTTATACCCTCACCAGTTTCTGATTATTCCATGTGTAAGCTTCTTATGAAGAAAGATACTTCCATTACACTATTCTTAAGTTTATTTTATTTTTAAACTTTACATAACTGTATTAGTTTTGCCAAATATCAAAATGAATCTGCCACAGGTATACATGTGTTCCCCATCCTGAACCCTCCTCCCTCCTCCCTCCCCATACTATCCCTCTGGGTCGTCCCGGTGCACCAGCCCCAAGCATCCAGTATCGTGCATCGAACCTGGACTGGTGACTCGTTTCATACATGATATTATACATGTTTCAATGCCATTCTCCCAAATCTTCCCACCCTCTCCCTCTCCCACAGAGTCCAAAAGACTGATCTATACATCAGTGTCTCTTTTGCTGTCTTGTACACTATTTTTTAAATCAAAACTTTAATGTATTCTCTGGTCTTAGACATATAACAGGGCTCAAATAGCCATCAATGATTATCTTCCTTAAGCAGCTTGTATACAGCATGATTCTAATATAATAAAGTCGTCCTTCCAGCACCTAACAGGATCTGGCTATTGGATCTGGCTATCAATATGCAAGTCAGGAAGCAACAGTTAGAACTGGACATGGAACAACAGACTAGTTCAAAATAGGAAAAGGGGTACATCAAGGCTGTATATTGTCACCCTGCTTATTTAACTTATATACAGAGTACATCATGAGAAACGCTGGGCTGGAAGAAGCATAAGCTGAAATCAAGATTGCCAGGAGAAATACCAATAACCTCAGATATGCAGATGACACCACCCTTACGGCAGAAAGTGAAGAGGAACTAAAAAGCCTCTTGATGAAAGTGAAAGAGAAGAGTGAAAAAGTGGGCTTAAAGCTCAACATTCAGAAAACTAAGATCATGGCATCTGGTCCCATCACTTCATGGGAAATAGATGGAAAAACAGTGGAAATAGTGTCAGATTTATTTCTCTGGGGTCCAAAATCACTGCAGATGGTGACTGCAGCCATGAAATTAAAAGACACTTATTTCTTGGAAGGAAAGTTATGACCAACTTAGATAGCATATTTAAAAGCAGAGACATTACTTTGCCAACAAAGGTCCGTCTAGTCAAGGATATGGTTTTTCCATGTATGGATGTGAGAGTTGGACTGTGAAGAAAGCTGAGCACCGAAGAATTGATGCTTTTGAACTGTGGTGTTGGAGAAGACTCTTGAGAGTCCCTTGGACGGCAAGGAGATCCAACCAGTCCATTCTACAGGAGATCAGTCCTGGGTGTTCTTTGGAAGGAATGATGCTAAAATAAACTCCAATACTTTGGGCCACCTGATGCGAAAAGTTGACTCATTGGAAAAGACTCTGATGCTGGGAGGGATTGGGGGCAGGAGGAGAAGGGGATGACAGCAGATGAGATGACTGGATAACATCACCAACTCGATGGACTTGAGTTTGAGTGAACTCCGGGAGTTGGTGATGGACAGGGAGGCCTGGCGTGCTGTGATTCATGGGGTCACAAAGAGTCAGACACGACTGAGCGACTGAACTGAGCTGAACTGAACCAACAGAAAGAGCACCACAGTCACTAGTTGTAAGATATGCCCCAAATCCACCCTAAGGTGTACTTTCCTTACCATAGATTTGATTCTACACATCATTTCCTCTGTGGTTTATAACTTTTGGCTTCATTCTCCAATATTCCAGTTCTTTCCTGCTTTGAGACTCTTGACTTAAAGGGCCTTTCTGGTAGAAAATTTTCTATGCTTTATTCAGCATATATATTATACATAACATATATATATATATATATATATATATATACACACACACACACACACATCCCAGCATACAGCTTGAAGTGTGTGTTTTTTGGTTTTTTCATCTTGGAATATTTTCCCTCTTCTTATTACTGTTCATACCATTCCTTTTTTCCATCCATGGAATTTACTATGCTGCTTTAAGATGATGCCTAATTTTTCCCATCTTTTATTATATATATATATATATATATACTATCAAATGACTTAGCATCTTAAACTCAAGTTATGATGCAAAATATTATAATGGAAAATGTGGAAAGATTGTAAAACTTGGAATTAGTGCAAATTTATTTGCGATAATATAGATCACTGAATGCCAAAAATACACCATCAGTAGGAAAGCATCATTGTCATCCCTTCCATTTAATAAATGAGTTTGTAAATTATGGATTAGAGATTATTAATGGCACCCCACTCCAGTACTCTTGCCTGGAAAATCCCATGAATGGAGGAGCCTGGTAGGCTGTAGTCCATGGGGTCGCTAAGAGTCGGACACGACTGAGCAACTTCCTTTTCACTTTTCACTTTCATGCATTGGAGAAGGAAGTGGCAACCCACTCCAGTGTTCTTGCCTGGAGAATCCCAGGGGCGGGGGAGCCTGGTGGGCTTCCGTCTATGGGGTCGCACAGAGTCGGACACGACTGAAGCGACTTAGCAGCAGTAGCAGCAACATGCTGAAAAGAACAGGGAGCATTGAGAGGGTATTGTATTACAATGTAACATTCAGACATTTCTAATATCTTCATGCAGGGCATGAAACTTCTTATGGTGTCATTGGACAGCAACTGGTCAGTGATTCTTCCTGAAACTGAGGGAATGACAGAACAGCTGAAATGGCTTGAGAAAGGAAATTGACCTCTTCATCTTAGAAAGCTATGATATGCTATGCTATGCTAAGTCACTTCAGTCATGTCTGACTCTGTGCGACCCCGTAGACAGCAGCCCACGAGGCTCCCCCATCCTTGGGATTCTCCACGCAAGAACACTGTAGTGGGTTGCCATTTCCTTCTCCAATGCATGAAAGTGAAAAGTGAAAGTAAAGTTGCTCAGTCGTGTCCGACTCTTTGCGACCCCATGGACTGCAGCCTACCAGGCTCCTCCGTCCATGGGGTTTTCCAAGCAAGAGTACTGGAGTGGGGTGCCAAAATCTTATATATGGCAGTTACAGAAACAAAATTATAAATACTATGAAATATTTTAGCAAAAATATTTGCCCTCATCAAACTTGCATTTTAATGTGGTTAAAGATGTCATAGAACACAAATAAATAATATATGAAGTATGACATGTGGTGATAAGGTTGGGAGAAAGCTAATACAGGGTTAGGGGAGGCTTAACAAGACAGAGGTACACTAATTTAAGTAAAAACGTCGGGATGGATTTTTACTAATATTGTGATATTGCACTCTCAAAGAAAGGGATACAGAAGAAAGACAATAGAATATCTGTTGAAAGCATCCTCTAGGAAAGACAGCCAGTGAAAGAAAATATTTCAGTCTTGCTAGGCAAGACCAAGGAGCCTTGTGTGGTTGGTGGTCATAAATGTAAACTTGTATCAGTTAACATGGTTGTGTGTCTTTGTTTATACTGGCTTTGCCTCTAAGTTTCAGAGTAAGTGGAAGTGTAGATCTAACTAAATTTGGTCCTTTTTTACAAGTCAGTATAATAAAGAAAAAAGATCAGAAAAATTGAGAGGCTAAAAAAGGAAAAGGCAATAAAGAGGGAGTCTAAACTAAGGAAGAAAATGGAGAAATGGAGAAGGAGTGAGGGACCCTACAAAGGTGAGGAATCACTGTTAATACTTGTGAGGTCAAAGTTTTCTTCAACCTGATGCTTAGAGTGTAAGCTGAAAATGTGGGTGATGATTATCAGAGAGGGGGATTCTTAAAATGGAGGATATAGAGGAAGGGGGTCAATTACATTGGTAAGGCCCAAAGTGTAACTATGTTTGCTGACAACAAAAGTAAAAAGAAATTCAAAGTGCTTGCAGAAGAGTGATTGCAAAGCACACAAAGGACAAGGCATTTCTGGGCACTGTCACGTACATTATCACTGAGAAAATAACATTCTTACTTTATAATCTAGAGCCAAGTATTGTTCTAGCTGAAGGTATTGCTAAACTGCTTTTTCACCTACATGAATGTCCAATAGAATACTGGAAATTAATATGGAATGCAAACCAATTCTTTCTTTGGAGAGTCACCACTCTTGCTGCAGGGTAACTACCCTACAATTGATATGTTGCCCTTCTCAGTTCCAGTCATTGCAAAAGTCAAAAATATTCACACATATTTTCAAACTGCACCCATACTCTCTCCGATTGGAACAAGAAGACTTATACCCATGCTGCTGCTGCTGCTGCTAAGTCGATTCAGTCGTGTCCGACTCTGTGCGACCCCACAGACGGCAGCCCACCAGGCCCCGCCGTCCCTGGGATTCTCCAGGCAAGAACACTGGAGTGGGTTGCCATTTCCTTCTCCAATGCGTCAAAGTGAAAAGTGAAAGTGAAATCGCTCAGTCGTGTCTGACTCTTAGCGACACCATGGACTGCAGCCTTCCAGGCTCCTCCTTCCATGGGATTTTCCAGGCAAGAGTACTGGAGTGGGTTGCCATTGCCTTCTCCGATATCCATGTTAGTCTATAGGAAAAAAGAGGGACTTAAAGAAAAGTCTAAAACATAAAGGAAACTGAAATTGTGATCAAGTCAATTCTCAAAGTGATTAAAACATAGGCCATTTTGGACAAAAATCTAAATACACATATGTGTATATGTGAATATACACATATACTTTGAAAAATGAATTTTTTCTACCATATTTCATGATTCAAATACTAGATGTGTCTCTTCTCCACCCATTGCCAGACTTAAACTATAAAAATTGAGATAAGAAAAACAAAAATTCTCAAAGGATCCTTCATATTGCTAGTTTGCAAAAACTGCTAAGAATTTAGAAATTTTTTTGTAGAATTCTATGAACCTGAGTTTCAGCCACGTATATCATTTAATAAATAGATCTTCTAGATGTTTCCTTAATGTGAGTGGGCCATGACAACGTATATATATGCACACACATCCATGTTTAGATAAAGGTTCACAGGAAAAAAAGCTGCCCTTTAATGACAGGAAAACTTAAAGTGAGTGCTTGCTTTGCCAACTCTCCAAACTGCTGATTAGTCAGAGCCTACTGTTAATCAGGACAGCAAGGGTATTGGAGAGTGATGGTGATGGCAGTGTCAAGAAAAATCACACCTGAGGGCTCAGCTTACTACAGCTTCAAATGCTATTTTCAACAAAAAAAGTTGAAATAATATCTGATTATTCATAGGTGAAGCAAATGGAACAAATGGCTTCCAACTCAATCAACATTTATCATAACATTTTCACCATCAAAACTTTTTCAGGCTGTAAAATAAACACAAACTAGTTCTATCTTTACACACATACTCATGTGCTTCTATATATGCACATACATTTTGTGTGCACAGATAAGCAGAGTTTAGCTTTTGTTCATCAAATATTTCAGAGCATTTTTCAGATATTTAGCTAACTTTTCTCATAGCTTTTTAAGGATATTTAATGTAATGGGGAAAAACTCCAGATTTTTTTTAATTCATTTACACTTCAATCATTCATGTTGTTTAATATCATCTATTTGATATTCAAGAGCCCTTGGGCTTTTTCAAACACGCTTTGGAAAAAAATTTTTTTTTTATTTTCCCACCCCTTAATATAGGAAGGAGAAGTAGCATTTTGCCAAAGGCAAGCCATCGTGAATGCCAGGGGAACGGTGTGCTACTTTACTCTGAACTTGTGCATTTTGAGTAATATCTAAATTAGAAAAAAAGAGAACTATTGGTCGCTTGCTGTGTGTGCTTACTTGGGCACCTCTGTTTTGAATAGTTACATATGCAATCTGAATTATCTTATGGAATGTTAATTTTAACTTCATTCTAGAAGGACTGGCTATGTAGATATATAATTAGCTTGTTTCCCTCTTCCTCTTCATCCTCCTCCTCCTTCCCTTCTGTTTCTCTTCCTCCTCCTCTTCTTTCTTCTTCCCTTTTATCTTAAGAAAATAGTCATTGAGTCTAATTAATCTTTTCTCTTAAGATATTCTTTCTCATGTTGAGAAATAGAGATGTAGAGCAACTTAAAAGAATCATGGGATTTTGATCTTTCAACTTGTTCATATTTTTTTTTCTATTAAATATCATGCTGATAATGATCCAGTCTCTAGTTTATTCCAGATACATGAGGCTCACTGACTTTGAAGGGAACCAATATACTTTTAAAAAATTCATCATCATTTATATCAGAGAAGGCAATGATACCCCACTCCAGTACTCTTGCCTGGAGAATCCCAGGGACGGTGGAGCCTGGTGGGCTGCCATCTATGGGGTCGCACAGAGTCGGACACGACTGAAGCGACTTAGCAGCAACAGCAGCAGTAGAAAAATATTCAAGATTTTATAGAGTTAGAAGCCCAAGTGTTTTGGTGACCCTCTTAAAGGTAAAGAATAAAAAATTTAAATATAAAATCAATCATGAAACTTAATATTTAGTTAAATCATAAGCAAAACTATAGTATCCACTGTGAAAAGTATAGAAACCCAGCAAAATAGCATATTTACATTTATTGTATTTATTTATTAACTGCCTGGCATACTATCTACCATTTTCCTGACACTTTTTGACTGCTTGATCTTTAATCATCTCTCTATATGCTAATAATTTTATAGCATCATTGCTTTATGAGATAAGTAGGAAAAAATGTTTTTCTTTTAGCAAGTTTTGAAAGATATGTGTTTCTAACCATTGATAATTTGATAACTAAATAGTTTGCAAGTTTTGAAAGATATGTGTTTCTAACCATTGATAATTTGATAACTAAATAGTTTGCTGAATTTTCTGTCCACATCTTAACTTGTCTGTTATGTCACATAAAGTGCTTAGACTACTATCTAATTTGGGTAAACATCTAACAAGTTTTTTTTTTCATATCAAGCTATTAATGTAAAAGATGTCGGAACACTTCAGTGTCTGTGTCTGTGTGTGCACGCATATATGTGCAGTGATGAGCCTAAAATCCTTTGTGAATTAATGACACACACCAGCCAATTTATGATAAACACCCTTTTTATAGTGGCCTATTAAGAGTTTTATGTTATCTTTACCAATATTTATACTTTGTTTTATGTTATCTTTACCAATATACCAGATCATTAAGTAATTAATAAGAACCAGTGTAGACGCAAAGGAAAAGGCCCCGTTAGACAGGGACTGCTGGCGCTGCTGCTAAGTCGCTTCAGTTGTGTCTGACTCTGTGCGACCCCATAGACGGCAGCCCACCAGGCTCCCCCATCCCTGGGATTCTCCAGGCAAGAACACTGGAGTGGGTTGCCATTTCCTTCTCCAATGCATGAAAGTGAAAAGTGAAAGTGAAGTCGCTCAGTCGTTTCCGACTCTTTGCAACCCCATGGTCTGCAGCCTACCGGGCTCTCCGTCCATGGGATTTTCCAGGCAAGAGTATTGGAGTGGGGTGCCATTGCCAAGTGCGGGCAAAGTCATGGCCTGGGTGCTGACAAGGAGAATGGTATGGTATGGTGCAGTGGCCTAGAGATCTCCAGGGACAATGAGAGACATGTGTGTGGAGCCAAGCAGGGAACTGAAGATAGGACTGGTCACTGGACAGTGGCTCTCAGTCTATCAGAATTTGAAGATAAGAAAATGACAGGCTATTGCTGGGTTATTATGCACACAAAGTGTAGCTTTATGATTGTTTTCATTCAAGTTCTACACATCCAATTCTTGCATATACTAGCCTATGGAACCTAGATAGAGGCAATCTAACCACACAAATGTGACTGTGTACTGTATAAATATAACCCATTAAATCTGCATTGTATGTGTCTGCAAATGAACTTCTCTACTCAGATTTCAGGAAACCGAGAGCCACTCCAAAGTCACTTTATAATAATAATTTGGCAGAAGGAAAGCTGGGTTAGAAAGAGAAAGTGTTAGTAAAAGTATCTTACCTCATAAGTTTTTCATAGAGATATGACCATGTGAGTGATTGCATATCTGGCCTGTGAAAGCAAAGGTTGTGTTGTGTGAAGTTTCACTGACTCGATACTGATATGCCTCTGTCCTTCCCCTTTCTGTATTTGGCACTGGTTCTATGCTCTTGGAACTCTCAGCATGAATCTTTTAAGCATCTGAGGACAGCTGCATGTTTTTTATTTTTAAATCTCTTCTCTCAGATAAACATCTTTGCTTGGGCTCACACTTCAGAGTATTTAAAATGTTTCCCCTCTGCTCTCGCCACCCAGTTTGCCATTGTACCTCAAAATGCAACTTTAGGAACCAAACATCAAAGGAGGCTTCTGGTGCTTATGGCTTATACATTTGTTATTTAGACTATACTTAAGTTCTGATAGAATCGCATATAGACAACTACGTGAAGGTATAGCACACTCTCATCTACAGCTGGTGGAAATGTAAATTGGCACAATCATTGAAGGGAAGTATATTAAGCAATAGCTATTTAAATTAAAAAAAAATCTGCATACTCTATGATACAGCACCAGCGCTTAATCATTTCTGCCCTAGAGAAACAGACACATATGCAAAGTGAGTCATATAGGAGGGTATTCACCCAGCACTGTTTATGTCAGGGAAAGTTTGGCAATAGTGCAAATATTAATTTAACAGGGAAATGACAATAAAACATTGTGCATTTGTATTATGGCATACTGTAGAAGTGGTTGTCTTTACAGAGTGATATACAGATTGATAATAGGTTGATAGTCAAGACAAAATTTTCACTAAAAATTAAGCAAAACCATCAGAATGATATACAAACCATAATGTATTTTTTGGTAAAAACAAACAGGCATAGAATATATATATATATATATAAACGTTATGTAGAAAATATACAGCAAGTAGGGAGGATTCAGATTGGGATGATTGGTTAAAGGAAATTTTTGCCATAGATGTAGACTTTTTAAATGTTTAAGGCAAGGAACACATATTCAAATAGTATTTGAGTTATTATGATTTTCTAAAACAAAATCACATTTTTTACATTAATAAATAGAACATATAATGCTGCATTACTGTTCCACTGCTTATTCACACACACACACACACACACACACACACACACACACACACCCCAGGAGAGGCTTTACATGACAGATGAAAGAAACATAAATTAAAAACTCTAGATTTAAAGTGCACACATACACCAAGTACGCACAAACTCCTTTTTAGTGACCCAGAATCATAAAGTCATGTCATCTAGCATAAAAAGTTGTTATTGGGATAATATTAACCTGGCAAGAATCACATGGGATTCCCTGGTGTGATTTCAGATTTTAACAAAAAATCTATTTTTTTGTTAAATCTTGGGCTTTCTGACCAAGAATAGATTCCTAAATATGTATTTACACAAATGAGAGTGAACAGGTGGGCAGAAGCAGGGCAGCAGATACAAGCACTGGTGGGGAGGCCTGAGATGAGCACCTCCTGCTCTCTGCTCTGTGTCCTCATCTACACCATGGGCTGTACCAAACCACACACACTTCGTGGGAACATTGTCAGGGTCACAGAACAGCATATATGAAAGCTCTTCTGAAAGTACAAAGTGCTTTACGCATGCCAGGCATCATTACTCTCAACTTGGTGATTAACCCACAAATGAAAGATTGCTATGTAACTTTACTAACCATAAAAATTGAGAGAAAAGGAGAACCCACACCTGCTTGATGAATAGTGACTGATCTCCATAATGTTAGAAGCCTGTGACCATGTCCATGGCATTGACAAGTCGGTTGAATAAAAATAATCACCCTTAGGTAGACTTTGTGAGATTTTTGCTTTTGTAAACAAGGTCACTTGAATGGCCAATGTTGGGCAGTATGAACTTAAAAATAAGTAATGTTATCTTTATTACTACGCTTAAATTATAATCAGGAGAGCCTTGTTCAAATAATACTTGCTCCTCTGAATGTCCAAAGTCTGAAACCAGTTAGAGAGGAAGAAATATTCATCAAAGGACCCTTTAACTGGTTGTATATTTGACCAGGATTTTAAGAAGATTTACTCTTTTTCTCTCTCTAACAAAATAATAGCTTCTCTGTTCTTTTCTTTTGCTCTCAAGCCTGAAAATGATTTGTGCCACATAGAGAAGATCTGAATCTAAGGCTTTAATGTTGTTTTAACATAGTTTTCATTTTTAATCTGTAGATAATCCTAATATAATGGACTGGGAATCAGTATTTATAAATGAATTTTAATCTTTTATAGCGGATCCATTAACAAACCCCAAATTTATTGAGCTATAAAAGCTGGCCCAAAGCTATGGCATGTAGTATAGTCTTATAGTTCCCAGTTGAATCACTAGGTGCTGTAGATATGTTGCTTCCCACTGCACAAGTGCTCTCCAAAAAAACAAAACAAAAACAAAAAAGAAGTAGGATGTTTGTTGCCTTTTTTTTTTTTTAACTTTTCCTTGGGATAAACATGGAAACAGTAAAAGCAGAAAAGGGCGGGGTGGGAGGGCTAGGATATCACAGGGGATACAAAGCAGACAGGCTGCACAGCCTACAAGGGAGGCTTTTACAGAATTACAGTGGAGGTTGCAGGGCAACCAGCTGTGCATCTGGAATGAGCTGGTATAAACGAGGTGCTTTTAATACAGAACCAACATTTTCCTTGGATGTTACTCCATTTGCCTTCAATTTTTATTAGGGCATTTTCAAAATTTATCCTTCTACCACCAGATGTGCAAACAATGAATATAACCGTGATTTTGTCCTCTTGACTTTTTCTTAAATGGTTGCTTTGAATAAAGGCAAGTATAGTCAAAATTGCCAGGCTAAGTGTTTCTATGCCCAAAATCCAACCACAAAAGTTCACGGGACTGTGTATAGTCCTCCCCTTGCCCCTTTAACTGGGTGTGTCTTTTACCTGAAAGGATTCCTGGACACGTTTCTTCCCTACCCTCGCTCAGCCACCTCTCGCACAGACACATATGTGCAGTCACACAGAGACACACAGGTGTGGGAAAGTTCTTTCGGGAATAGGTTTAGTGTGAGGACCCTATATGGACCTAGAATTTCATGTGGAAAAATGCTGACACTTGAATTCTAATACTTGAAATTGGCTGCAATCTTTTGTAAAATTGGTCAAGCCACTGGAGCACATGGGATAACTCAACAGAACCTTGACAAAGTACTACTACATTGTATTATCCTTAAAATTCATGTTAAAGTTACGAGTTTCTGAGAATTTACTTGTTTGAAGACTGATTAAATCATTGTACTATGGAAATCAAAAGAACTGCAGAAATAATTTATTTAGTTCTCTTAGCTTTCCTGGAGACTGAGTTCAGAAGTCAGTTGCCAAAGCTCATATAGCTGTTGAAGGTAGAGCCAGAA
Source organism: Bubalus kerabau (assembly GCF_029407905.1). Taxonomy (NCBI): domain Eukaryota; kingdom Metazoa; phylum Chordata; class Mammalia; order Artiodactyla; family Bovidae; genus Bubalus; species Bubalus kerabau. Next base: position 20,350,137 of record NC_073644.1, on the reverse strand, counting down.
CCAGCAATGACTACTCTGTACATTATTATGAGAACATCCATTATTTTGAAAAATAAAATAATTCGCATTTTCTTTCTATTTTCTCATGGCCATGCATGTGCTAGTTCAAAACTGGAGAGAAATTTTGCAAGGTAGCAGTGAGACAGCATTATGGGCTATATGTATTTGATATATCCTGGTTTGGAGGACCATGTCCAGAAGCTATTCAGCTCCTGAAGAACCAGGTGACTCTTACTGCTCTCCATCTGCATCACAGAGGCGAAGCAACTGCCTTATATACCTGTGTGCAGAAGGACACTGTCTGTCCCAGTTTGCTCTCCGCATGTCCAGACTTGTGTGAAAGTGAAAGTTGCTCAGTCGTGTCCTACTCTTTGCAACCCCATGGACTCTACAGTCCATGGAATTGTCCAAGCCAGAATACTGGAGTGGGTAGCCATTCCCTTCTCCAGGCGATCTTCCCAACCCAGGGATCGAACCCAGGTCTCCTTCATCACAGGAGGATTCTTTACCAGCTAAGCCACCAGGGAAACCCTAAACTTGCGTGTGCCTTTACCAAAAAAAAATCCATGCATTGTTGTTGATTGTTCAGTCACCCAGTCATTTCTGATTCTCTGCGACTCCATGGACTGCAGTACTCCAGGCCTCCCTGTTCCTCACCATCTCCCAGAGTTTACCCAAGTTCGTGTTCATTGCATTGGTGATGCCATCCAGCCATCTCATCCTCTGACACCCTCTTCTCCGCTTCCCTCAATCTTTCCTAGCATCAGAGACTTTTCCAATGAGTTTGAATCTGATGACCAAAATACTGGAGCTTCAGCTTCAACATCAGTCCTTCCAGTGAATATTCAGGGTTGATCTCCCTTAAGACCATAATCTCTGAGATCTGCACATGTGAGAACCATGTAAAATAATTACTGATATTTTTTAAAGCTCAAATAATAAATGAAAATTAGCATTTGAAAAACAAAACAAACAAACAAACAAAGATAACGATTGACTGGTTTGATCTCTTTGCCCCTGGTAGCTCAGACAGTAAAGAACCCATGCATGCCAATGGCCAATTCTCTGTCTAAAATGTTCAAGAGTTCCCTGTGTTCCTACTTAGATCAAAGTCTGTGCTTTTGTGTCTCAGAATCGCAATGATTTTCAGTAGAAGTTGAAACTCTGGGTACACTGAAGACGGTTCTATGATATTCTGAGTGCTTGCTGAGCCTACTACCGACCCCTCTAGAGGATCTGCCTGACCTAGTGTCTCCTGCATTATAGGCAGATTCTTTACCATCTGAACCACCAGACTATGTGTAATCTCCCCAAAATGTATTCTTTAAATCTGAGAAATATATACTCTTGCCCTATATGTTAAGAATTATGGACACAGTAGGTTAAGAGTCAGTCTTGACATTTCTATTATTCTACTTTTTTATTTTTGTAGCCATTTAAAGAGAGAAGGCAATGGCACCCCACTCAGTACTCTTGTCTGGAAAATCCCATGGATGGAGAAGCCTGGTAGGCTGCAGTCCATGGGGTCGCGAAGAGTTGGACACGACTGAGCGACTTCACTTTCACTTTTTACTTTCATGCACTGGAGAAGGAAATGGCAACCCACTCCAGTGTTCTTGCCTGGAGAATCCCAGGGACTGGGGAACCTGGTGGGCTGCCATCTATGGGGTCACACAGAATCAGACACGACGAAAGTGACTTAGCAGCAGCAAAGGAAAATAAAAGTTGGTTTAGTGGTAACTAGCCTAAACCCTGGCAGTCAGATGGTAAAGAATGTGCTTGCAATGCAAGAGACACAGGTTCAATCCCTAAGTCAGGAAGATCCCTAGAGAAGGAAAGAGTAGCCCACTTCAGGATTCTTGTCTGGAGAATTCCACGGACAGAGAAGCCTGGCAGGCTACAGTCCATGGAGTCACAAAGAGTCGGACAAGTCTGAGTGACTAGCACACAACACACACAGCCAAAACCACTTCTAAGTCCATTAAATATATTATCTCCAGTTATCTCAGTAATTCTACAAGACATTACAATACAGTTAAAGCAACCAGGATTAAGGATTTTAGAGACTGCAGTTCACAGTTGCTCAGATAATATGGGGAAAGCTCAAGATCTGAAAATAAATATCTAAAGAGTATAGAAATAGTATTAAAATTTCAATAACTGAAAAGTCAATATGGTCTGTCCCATTAAGAAATAGTTTCAAAGAAGAAGTCAAATTTGATCTTTTGTTGTGGTTGTTGTTTTATGCATTGAAATTTGGGGTAATATTTTAATATTCCAAAAAGCTGTAAGGTAAAGTAGGTTTGGGGCCATACTTTCTATGTTTAAGCTAGGAAGGACAACACCACCGAAGATTTGGAAATATTCTGGCCTGGTGGGGAAAAAAGTGGGACATAAATTTGGATAAACCAGGTGAAACCAGATTAAAGAGGTCCTGAAAAACAGCAGAGGGGTTTGGACTTAATGTGATAAGAAATAAGGCTATGAAGGCTGTTGAGAGGCAGAGGACATGATAAAAGCAGTGCTTGGGGAAGATTAATCTGTCAACAGTTTGCAGGATGGATGCTATTTTAAAGATTGTATATTGTTATAGTACTTTATGTTTCCTTGGGGGTGTTTTGTATATATTTTTCTCTCCTCCATTAGATTATAAACTCTAGCAAGGCAGAGACCATGCTTTCAGCTGACTCTTTCAATTTCCCACAGCATTTAGCCCAGTGCTGGTCTATTGGTCATGACGGTAAAGAAATGTAGAAAAGCCACCTAATGGTCAGGAATATTCAAATATTTCAGGGTATTTAGTACACAACCATATTGTCTTCCCTAGGCTAAATTAAAAGAATTCTTTTTTTTTTTTCTTTTTTTTTTTTTTTTTCGGAGTCAGAACTGTATGTCCAGTGACAGAAGAAGTTATTGAAAAGGACAGAAAGAGTAAGAGTGAAAAGAGGGGATTCCCTCCCTGGTCCAGTGGTTAAGAATCTACTGGGGTTAAGAATCCACTGCAGGGGGCCCAGGTTCTATCCCTGACCAGGAACTAGGCCCCGCATGTAGATCCCATGTGTTGCAACTAAAACCCAACACAGCCAAGTAAATTTTAAAAATAAACACAAATAATAATAATAATAATAAAATTCCCCAAGTGATTGGAGTGTCTGATTATTAAAAAAATAAATAAATAAATAGTGAAAAGAAGAGGAAACAAAGGGGATAACACTGACAGGTGATGGGCTGATGCAAATGCTGGCTCTCAGAGCACAGGGGACTAAAATGCTGGGAGATGCCCTCTGACTCCACGTGGGTAGGGGACTGAGTAATTTTGCTAAATACAAAGACTGGGAACTGAAAAGACCATAGTGCCAGATTGTACAGTCCTGTGGTAAATTGTATTACAGCTCTAACAATGTCCTCCCACACCTGGATTTGGCTCACTTGTCAGGCAGCTGCTCCTGGAGAACAGTGTAGAGGACTGTGATGTCACATTTGGGTTCAATTTTTTTTTAATTGATTATTTGATAATATCTTCCCTGGCTCAGGATAAAGCAAAGACAGCACACAAACTTTGTCTTTATCCATCCTGACTTTCCTCAGCTAAGAAAAAACCAGGATCCACAGTAATGTGATGGGTCTCTAGAGCTTGTTAGTGTGAAGGAAGAACGAACCCTGGAATATATGTCTCCAGGGTCACAGTCTTGGTTTTGTTTACCATTCCAATATCTCACATGCAGTTTTGTTTAGAACATTGGAATTAGTTGTTTTTTCTTTTTTTCTATCTCCAAAAAGCATAAAACTAAGTGACAACTTCTGACCCAAATATTTGTGATGTCAGAACATTTACTGGGTGTATCTATAGGCAGAGGCACAAGTGCCTTTTGTTTCTTTTGTCTGATTTTCAGTCCTCTGTGACAGTGGATTTGCCAAGACAAAAATAACTAAAAATTCTCTGGGACAAACCAGCATCACTAAAAGCTGTTACATTCCACACTGCTCAATGTCTGCAGAGTGAAAGTAATCTACCTTGCTAATTTTATAATGCAACGTATCAAATCTTCCTTCATACCTCCCTTTCAGGACTGATGCCTTATGCACACATATTTTCACTGGGTAAAGAGAACATCTTTGTTTCTATGCTTTCTTTATGATCATGGCTGGTCCCTACTTAGATAATCTCCTCCGCCTCCACAGTGGTACTCTTGGTAATGGGAAGTTCAGCTAGCGGTATAGTTTACATCACCATATACAGTCGGTTAATGGCCGCTTTATTAGGTATCTCCAGTGAGATGATGGGCCATCTGAGAGTATTAACACCTGGATTTACAGTCATCATGATGGAATACATCGAAGTTCTTTACTAAGCTGAATTACTCGATAACATCTTAGAAACATAAATAATCAAGAAGCCTCATTTTCAAACCTAAAAGCCAAGAGTCTGTCTTGCTAATTGACCATGATGGAGTTATAATGGTGAAATACAACACAGAAAAACTCTCTAGAAGGCTGCCTTGGGCATATAACATCAATAAAGCACCAGTGATCCCATTTATAGACCCACGTTCTTATGAAGGGCTCCGTCAAGACAGGCTCATGTTTTGAGATGCAGATCTTTGGGGAGATGTTTCAAATGTCTAGTTGTTTTACAGAATAGATAGAGAAGACTATTTCCATGTAATTAAATGTAAGCTCCGAGATATTTCCAAAAAGCTTCTAGGTTTCTCAAAAGTAATTTATCAGCTTCAGGTACTCAATGAGAATTCCTCAAGAAAAATGCAAAAAATAAAGAAAGAAAGAAACACAAACAAACAATAGAAATCAAACAATAGATGTGTGGAATGCACACCTATACTTCCAAAATAAAGGATACAAAGGACACTAACACAGGGCTAATAATAAGCCAACTTGGCCTACTAATAAAGGCCAATTTGGCTAACACGAATGATAAAAGGAGAAGGCAATGGCACCCCACTCCAGTACTCTTGCCTGGAAAATCCCATGGATGGAGGAGCCTGGAAGGCTGCAGTCCATGGGGTCGCTAAGAGTTGGACAGCTTAGTGATTTCACTTTCACTTTTCACTTTCATGCATTGGAGAAGGAAATGGCAACCCACTCCAGTGTTCTTGCCTGGAGAATCCCAGGAACAGGGGAGCCTGGTGGGCTGCCGTCTACAGGGTCGCACAGAGTCGGACACGACTGAAGTGACTTAGCAGTAGCAGAATGATAAAAATACTCAGAATTACTCATTTCCTTAAAGTATTATGATCATCAAATGACTTGTCCTTAAAATATTGATGGGGCTTCCCAAGTGGCCTAGGGGTAAAGAATCCAACTGTGAATGCAGAAGATGCAAGTTTGATCCCTGGGTCAGGAAGATCCCCTGGAGAAAGAAATGACAACCCACTCCAGTATTCTTCCTGGGAAATCCCATGGACCAAGGAGTCTGGTGGGCTACAATTCATGGGGTCACAAGAGTCGAACACGATTTAGCAAATAAGCAGCAATAACAACAAAAATGGTAAGGTAGGCACTGTTCTCATTTTTACAAATTATAAAACTGAAGCTTGGAGAGACTGATATTAAATAAGAACTCATGTGTTCTTATTCCTAGTTAGTGCCTTTGCATAACTTTAGTTCTCAAATTTCATATTTTCCTTGAAGCTTGGGTTTATCTGGTATTTGTACTTATCTGTCTGTTTGAAGTGATGGACCATAATACAAGTATATGGCTCTGAGGTCAATGGGAACAGTATCATTCATTCTCCATGCTAAACTAGCAAGATCACCCTCTAGTTTTGTTTGTTCAGTCACTCAGTCATGTCTGACTCTTTGCAATCCCATGGACTGCAGAACACCAGGCTTACCTGTCCTTCACTGCCTCCCAGAGCTTGCTCAAACTCATGTCCATTGAGCCAGTGATGTCATCCAACCATCTCATCCTCTGTTCTCCTCCTTCCTTCAATCTTTCCTAGCATCAGGGTCTTTTCTAATGAGTTGGCCCTTCATGTCAGGTGGCCAAATTATTGGAATTTCAGCTTCAGCATCAGTCCTTCCAATGAATATTCAGGATTGATTTCTTTTAGGATTGACTGGTTTGGTCTCCTTACAGTCCAAGTGACTCTCAAGAGTCTTCACTCTCTGGACTCCTTGTCATATGCTGATCAACCAGTATTAGTTGCTCCAGGAAACAGTATTTATAGCTCAATTTACACTATTAGAAAATAAAATGGCAATCAGGTCTTCAAAACACTGGCCTTTCAATATTCCGGTTTTCAAATATCAAAGACTATATCACATTTACAAATCATGTGGACAATTGAGAGAAATATGGATTTACCTCTTAGTCTTTCAAAATCGATTATATACAATCAATACAAACATCCAATTTGTATCATTAGGAAATCTATGAATATTTTATCTGAGTCAAATACAATGTATTTCTTCTGTGGCACAAAGGAAGTGAATAATTGCATAATTGTCCATCGGACACTCTGTTGCTGGAGCTGAGTGCTCAGGGTAATACTTATCACCTTGGACAGAGATTATGTGGTGTGCTGTGACCACTCCAGGGACTTCTGATGGCTATTTCTTGCTTTCAAGAGTAAACGTATGGGACATGTCAGGAAGAGTTCTCATTTTTCACATTTGTTTTCCTTTTGTCTTCATTCACTCTCCCTCCTTACTGTAGCCTCCTACTCTTTCATTAATATTGTGTTGAATTATTCTGACCCACAATTCTGGTCTGTTACTCGCATCTATAATGCTTTATAAAGAGGCTATAGCATAGCAAAAAGTGTCTAGCAGGGACTTCCCTGGTAGTCCAGTGGTTAAGATACCACACTCTCAATGCAGGGGTCACGGTTCAATCCCTGGTCAGGAACTAAATTCCACATGCTGCAACTAAAGATTTCACATGCCACAGTGAAGATCAAAGATGTCCCATGACACAGCTATCATCCAGCAGACAAATAAATACATTAAAATGAATATAAAAAATTGTCTAGCATACCTTATGACTTGATGAAATAGAGGAATGTATACAAGAATGTGAACCCACTTCTGTCAATATTTTGTTGGAAATCTCTTCCATTTATATGACTGCTATGTCTCGATGAAGGTAGGACAAGAGGAGAGGGAAAGCAACTAGAATAAGTCATCATCAGGTAAGGAAATGAAAGAGCACAATTTTAAGAAGCAATAAGGGACAGACACCAGAGGAATTTATGTTAGAGTCTTTGCAGAGTGTAATTAATACATTGCATATGAAATCAACCCATTGAGGGATGCAATGGAAGCAATTAGTGTGAAGTTTTAATAAAGGAGTTAGACATGTATTTAAAGGAAAGAGAATGCTGTGATGTACAATTAATAACTCTGAAGCTTGGACGAAGCATATAGGACATGAGCTTTCTGGCTGCTTTTCTCTATTCCCCTATCAGCCAGTCAGCTAAGAATGCCTTAGTGAATACTTCCTACAGCAGGCTCCCAGGAGTGTCTCGTCTGTGGAAATCAGGGAAATCTAAAAACAGCTCTGTTCTGTTTCAGAAAGATAAATGAAGCTTCTATGGAAAGCAGAGGTGTGAAAGGCTTTAGACAAACTCATTACAAGCTCCAGCACACACTTAGTGAATGGAATTGTGACTTAGAACCTCATACTGCCCAGTGTCCCTAGGGGCCAGGAATAAAAGATAAAATGCAAAGACAGTGCATTCAATTAAATATTGTAAATGAATGACAGCAGGGCTCATCCTGCACTGTCATTCTTACTCTAGCTCTCCACAAAGAAAAATAGCAAAAAGCATAAATTGGGGTCATCAGCCATAAATATGTTTTGTGGTCTCCTACTTTTGGACAAAGATCCCGTATCATCCCCACAACAATTTACCAATGAATAAATGATACATACAATCTGTGATTGGCAGTCAACTCTGGTTGACCCATGTAGTCAAACTTGCAGTTTCTCAAGGAAGAGTAGAGAACAATACTATATTTTATGTGTAAATGTCTCACTAGGTGAAGCACCTCTGTTTTGGGCTTATTTACATGAATTTTAAGTCATGTGTAGAGAAGGGTGGGCTTCTCTGGTAGCTTAGCTGGTAAAGAATCCTCCTGCATTGTGGGAGACCTGGGTTTGATCCCTCGGTTGGCAAGGTCCCCTGAAGGAAGGTATGGCAACCCACTCCAGTCTTCTTGCCTGGAGAATCCCCATGGACAGAGGAGACTGTGAGCTATAGTCCATGGGGTCACAGAGTCGGACACGACTGAGTGACTAAGCACAGCACACAGTGCCCTCAGAAGAGCACTGAGAAATAGCTAAGAAAGTCATCAAAGGGATAGAGGAGAAATAAATTACCTAAAGAATCTCAACCTTCACCCCAACAGCATTCAGTGGTGGTGCTTTCTATCCCAAGAGTTATTATCAGCTTATTTTGGTAATTAAAGACATTTCTGGTGGTTGGATTCCATGTTGACATGGTTTATCAATAAATGTAGGTAAATATTAATTAAGGTGTACCATATTTATGGAGAAGGAAATGGCAACCCACTCCAGTATTCTTGCCTGGAGAATCCCATGGACAGAGGAAGCTGTAGGGCTATAGTCATGGGGTTGCAAGAGTCGGACAAAACTTAGCGACTAAACCACCACCACCTCCGCATTTACGGCTCTGTACTATTACTGCTCATTCATTATCTCACTTAATTGCCATAACACTTCAAGTAGATTATGTACTAATAACAGTATTTTATAGATGCCAAAACTGTGGTAAGTGGCACAGCTGATGTTCTAACTCAGTTCATCCTGATCACCTTAATTTACCTCAGTATTCTCTGACAGCAAGGTCTTAACTGAGTCAAATTGTAAATCGAGGATCTAGGAGAAGCAGAAGTGGAAGAAGGGAATATGGTGGTTGAATGACAAGAAAGAATGGCAGCCGACAAGCCTGCCTCTTTGTTTTTTCTTCCTTCTGTCCTCCCTCTCTCCTTTTCTTCCTTCCTTCCTTTCTCTTTCTTTCCACAATGGAGTGAGTACCCCATCTGTATCTGCTTTGTTAAAGACAATTCAAAGTGATGGAAGTTACCATTTGACCAAATACACAGCCTTTTTCTTTGGAGTATAAGTTTATAATAATGCTTGTTGCATTTTCCATGAAATAAACAAAAAGTCCAATGTTCTTAGGTAGCACTAAAATGTGATGTGTTCCAAGGCAATTAGTAGTTCCTTCCCTTCTTCCTGTATCATTTTTCTACAAGTGTAATTTTAAGCTGCGTGTCACCTGAGAAAAGACTGTACCCTTAAACTGATTATATATAAATTATGCCCCTTAGTTATACATAGGCAAAAATTCCTTTTACTCATTTGTCAAGCCAAATACAATTATTCAGAACTGAAAAAAATGTTAAAAATGTTGAAAACCATTGTGTTTTTATCAGAATGATGTTTTGTTGGATTAACAGAAGAGTGTGTGAATTCTTCCAGAAGATTATAAAATGAGATGCTTAGTTTTAACAGACTGACGATTAACTGGTGCAGACTAAGGGGCACCTGTGTGAATATCCACCAAAGAAAGTTACATTTTAATTTTATGCATGCATTTTTTGATTTATTCATTCAACAATTGTTTACTGAATACTGATTGTGTTGATCACAATGTTCCATGTTGGCAGTATAAGTGTTGAACAACAGGACATTATTTTGTCTTCATTGAGGTTACATTCCAGTGAAGAAGGCAAACAGTGAATGAGTAAAATGATGAAAACAAATTCAGTGATATGAAATAAATAAAGGAAGCAAAGGAGTAGATGTGGATACAGGAGACAATTTTCTGGGAAAGTAAAACAATAACCTGAGACCTGAAAGGAGAAAGAAAAGTGTTAAATGGTAAGCTAGAGTGCTAGTTCCAACTTTATAGATAATGTCTACAAAGATCTTGGAGTGAGAAAAAGCTTTTTTCAACTTTTTATTTTATATTGCAGTCTAATTGATTAATAATGCTGTGTTAGTTTCAGATGTACAGCAAAGTGATTTGGCTATACATATGCTGCTGCTGCTGCTAAGTCGCTTCAGTCGTGTCCAACTCTGTGCGACCCCATAGACGGAAGCCCACCAGGCTCCCCCGCCCCTGGGATTCTCCAGGCAAGAACACTGGAGTGGGTTGCCATTTCCTTCTCCAATGCATGAAAGTGAAAAGTGAAAGGGAAGTCGCTCAGTCGTGTCCGACTCTTAGCAACCCCATGGACTGCAGCCCACCAGGCTCCTCCGTCCATGGGATTTTCCAGGCAAGAGTACTGGAGTGGGGTGCCATTGTCTTCTCCGGGTTATACATATACATGTATCTTATTTTTCAATTTTTTTCCCATTTAGGTTAGTACATAATATTGAGCAAAGTTCCTTGTGCTATATTGGTATGTCCTTGTTGATTATCCATTTTAAATATAGCGGTGTGTACATGTCAATCCAAAACTCCTTAACTATCTGTTCCCCTTCCCCTCTGGCAACCATAAGTTCAGAGAAACAGCTTTTTTCTATTCCAAATATTAGATGCCTTTACAGCTGGGACATGGTGGGAGATGAGAAAATTGTGAGGATATAATATTAGAGGGATAGACTGGAACAACATGAACATGACTTTGTGTGAGATCAGTATCATGACTGATTCATACATAGATTTCTTGGTTGGTGACTGAGAATGGACTCAGAATCAATGAAAATGCAAAGAAGCAATGAAGAATTTACTACAGAATTCATCTAAGATATGTTGGTGGCTTGGCCTAGAGGGATGATAAGGGTTAAGAAAAGTGAAAAGATCTGAAATAGATTTTGGTTTTGAAATCAAAAGATTGCTCTGATGAATTGGATATTATTTGAGGAACTGGTTGATGATGGATAGTGTTTGGAGAGTTTTTAAAAAAATCTGTATTTTTGTTTTTTGTATAAAAATGCTATCCACAGTACTACGAATTTAAGAGGTAAGAAAGGAGTTTGGGTTAAGAAACAAAGTGGTTTCTAAGAGATCCTTAGTTTTCACTGGGACATCTGAGTCTGATTTCCTACAAAAAGATTCAGAGAGGAAATCAGCAGTAAGTCATGATCTTCTCAGTTTTTATTGATTTTAATATACAATTTGACTTTGATAAGAATACTCCAAGACCTGCCCAGTGAGAGAGACTGCAGGCCAGTGAAACTTGAGACCAAGTATCCTGTAGGGAGATAGGAGAGCACTGAGAAAAATTCAAGACTAAAATACAGAAATAACCATATGAGAAGAAACAAAGTGACTTCCATTCCCAGTAGGTGTCTGAGACTGATTTCAGAGCTTTGAAAGTGAACAGACTTTGATAATAGATGAGAAGAAACAGGTAAAGCTGTTAAGTACCTAAAAGAAAACAGATAACGATTAAGAAAGGGGAGCACAGAAACAGAAATCTAGACAAATAATCTCCCTTAAGTCATGGAATTTAAAATGTTTCTGAGAACCAGTTTCTCTGTTGACTGGGAGAGGCTGGCTTAGTTTAGTCATCATTTGTCCTTCTATTAACAAAAAGGGTCATTTTTACTTCTGTATCTATTTATTCAATGACTATGAATCAACAGAGCCCCTTCTATGCTCTAGGCTGCTCTTAGAAGGAGTAAATTTGGTATATACTTTGCTGTTTAGATGGAAGCAGACAAACAAATCAGTTTCTTACAAAGCAGCTCCAGTGGCCCTAGAGAGCTACACTGCTCACCTGCTCCTCACCCCTCCTCTTTTCTGGTCGTTCCTGCTCCTCACCTCTCCTCTTTTCTGGTCGTTGTCTCTGAATTTCAGTTTTCAGTCACAGAAAGTGAAAAATCAGACACTGTCCTTGTCCTCATGGAGCATTTATCTGAGGGCACAGAGAAAGCATGGATTAAGAAGCACATCAATACTGTCCACTAAATACAAAATTAAAATCTCAAATACTGTGTGTACTGTTTTTGAAATTTAAAAGTTCATTCAAATGACATTTTTTCCCCTAGAGTTTTTATATCTCATTCTGTTGCCTGGCATATTATAAAGTTAAGGTTAATAGTTGCAGGTCTGTGAACCCAAGCATTTCAGAGTGTTTTTCCCACTCCTAATTAACCAGCTGTAGGAGAAAACACTTCAACAAGACCTTGCTGTATTTTCACCATCACCATATTCTAGTCTCTCATTACTGCAATAGCAATGCCTGCATAGGCTGCAAACCTCAAATGTGTGGTCTTGACTCCCTGGGCCATGAAGGCTCAGCTTCTTGCTAACTCTTCATGTGTATCATCAGAGTCATCTCGAGCTCTGTCATCCTCCCAGGGACCCACAGAGGGCAGAGCTTGCCTGAGGACCACAGTCAAATTCTGGTTTCCAGTTCAAAAGTTGGGAGGCAGCAGGTGTGCCCTTCTGCTGAGCTGCAGAGAAACACGCTGACTGCTGCCAAGAAATAAAGGCAAATCAGTCACAGAACTCTGCCAGGGAGAGGAAACCTCACGAGGAGCAGGTGACAAAGGGGGGTGAAGAGCTAACATGTTCACTTCATGCTGCACTCTTGAGGAAGTACAGGGTTGGCTTGTATTCTTTGTTTGAAAGAAAGCAAGCTTTGGACAGACAGAGCAAGCAGTCATCTGCTCAGGACAATTCCAAAGCCACCAGGAAGCCACCTTATCCATACCTGCCCCAACACAATACCCCACAAAAGCCCGTCTTCTTAACTGCTCAGTGTCCCAGAACTTTGACCTTTATATAAAGACTAACTGATTCAGGAAAGAGAGGCCAGGGGTGCCTTCAATATTTTCCCTGACAGCTTTATTACAATTTCTAAGCCCCAACCTTCTTTTAGGTTGGAAAGTCAGCAGATTCCCTGTAGCACTCCAAATATATGTCTGTCTTTGGTCATGCTTCTTGTTGGCTCCTGGAAAAATAGTCCTTTGTGTCTGAAGTGGGAAAGGGATGCAACAAAACCTGAGGGAGCTTGTTCCTCCATCAGGTAGGGGAGACGTTTGGGATGAGTTAGTGGTTTGGAATTGCACTGAAATAGAATTGCTCTGTTGAGCTTAAGGAACACTTGATTGCCATTAGTCCATAAATGCTTGAAGAGATTCTATGATGATGAAGGAAGAAGATCAATAGAATTCATTTGGTATATTCCAAGAAACAACTAGCCTGACCACAGCTAAATCTCTTTTTTGTTTTATGTTCAACAATTTAAAAGCATATTCTTATTCAAAATGACTTTGTTATCACAATAGAGTAATGAAAGTTAATTATGAAATGCCATACCTTTTTACATATCATAAAGCAATAGATTTGAAATTTTTAAAATCCCTAGGGTCCTAGATCTGTTGATAATTTCTGTCTCCCAAGATAATTTCTCCTTAAGGAGTTGCTATAAATTAATTTGTATGGAAAGGACCACTGGACATGTTCTTGGAAGAGCAAAAAGGCAAGTGATGGGAAGAGTGCATTACTCCTTGCAGTTGGAACGGGACAAATGGGAACATGGAATGAAGAGTGTGGTAGCAGGTATGTAAATGAAAAACAATTCCACTACAAGCAGCTTCCCTGTACCCGTTATTTGGCTCTTTTGTGCTTTTTTTTGCTTTTATTTATTTAATGTTTCGAATGACTCTATTTAAAGAAGTCATGCATTGTCCTTGGATAATGAATAGAAGGACTAGGAACTAAACTCTCAATTTGGATCTTTAGGAAGAAGTCAGATATTGATAAAGGAAGCTCTGCAACAGAAAGCCATCAGAGTTTTGGACAGGAGATGGCATGTGAATTGCCCAGTGGGGGTTTCCCAGAACCAGGGTTCAGCTTTAAAAGGACCTGCCACTTTATTTAAGAAGCGGGCACAATTCTGCAATATACAGGATTGGGTTGCTTCCTTCATTTAGCATGGGGAGCAGAGATACTAAGTAATTAGTTTGATCCAAGAAGTTAGAGATTTGTGAATAACATCAAAAGTCTGAACTAGCCAGGCTGGAGCATTTCTGGAAATCTTTCTTTTGATTTTCCTGTCTGATGCACATTTATGGTTTGAACTGAGTTAAACTAGAACCATAGCTTTATGTGGTATTTCTTCATTTATACTTGTTTCTTAGACAGTAAAGGCTGTTATCCCAGGTGCTTACTTCACTCAGTCCTTACATGGTCTTTGAGGACTTTGGTCAAAATGGAAAAAAGGTAAATTAGTTTGCTTTTTATCCACAAGCACCCTCACTGGGATGGAGTAAAGTACCTTGAATAATAAAGCTATAGGAGAGATGAAAGCATTTAAACTTAGACAATTGTGTACCAGTCTGGTCCAAACCAGTAGCTTGGTTTTCTTACATATAGTTGGATGTAGGATGCAACCATTATAAAATCTGTCCTCAAAGGACATTTAAGGTTAAATGGATTTCTGTGATATGCATACAAATAAAAGAAGTAATTGCAGCGCTTTGTTCTTCTATTTTGATCGGAAAGGACGCATGTGCATGCAAATTAAGACACACACCATAGTTATGTGCCATATTAAAGCAGAGGATTTCACTGATCAGTTTGTTCACCTTACATTTAGAATAGAAGCAAAAATAAGTGTTCCCTCCCCCTTTTTTCTAGAATTCGTATTATCCATATATCTAGTCTACAGCCTATTCCCTCAGGAGCTTGTTTGCTAGTCAGTTGTCATAATTGAAATCATGATCAAACTTATTGTAAACCAAAATCTTATAGAAGAACAATGCAGAGCATTCCTTTTTTATGTGGGCACCTGAGGTCTTAACAATTCTAGAGTCAAAGGTAAAAATCGCTGTTCAGTACAAAGAAAAGAATGCTGTCTTGGGAATCAGGAAATAGACTCCATTTTTCCACTTCACAGTCTGCCTCTGGCCAGATCCATGAACTCTGGCAAGTATTCCAGTTGAAGAAAGAGAAACTGAAGTATAAAATCTCTCAGATTTCTTTCAGGTATGGTGTTCCATCTACACGTATTTCTGAAATTATAAACATCCTGGACACCATGATAGGACAGTAAAGCTGATAATTTTCACTGATATTCCCCTCATATAACCCTACGTAAAAAATCATAAAGCCTTTAATTCTGCTGTATATGCTTTATTCTCTGTCTTTGGCATGTGTGCGTGCTAAGTCGGTTCAGTTTTGTCTGACTCTTTGCAACCCCATGGACTGTAGCCCAGCAGGCTCATCTGTCCCTGAGGATTCTCCAGGCAAGAATACCAGAATGGGTTGCCATACCTTCCTCCAGGGGACCTCCCCAAACCAGAGATCTCACCCATGTCTTTTATACCTCCTGCATTGGCAAGATGGGTTCTTTACCACTAGCACCACCTGGGAAGTTCTCTATCTTTTATATGTATATGTATATATATATATATATATATATACACACACACATATATATATGTATATATTATTTATAGTTTTATAAATATATAATGATATATATTATATATCATTATATAAATTTATATATAATATATATATTTATCAGGAGAAAGCTTACATATATCTTTTCTTTATATATATATATAACTTTTATATATATATATATAAATTTTATATATATATAAAATTTCTCCTGATATTTCCAATAAATAGAGAGATGGCCTTCAATATTCTAGTTACAAATACCTGCTGCTAAGTCACTTCAGTCGTGTCCGACTCTGTGTGAGCCCACCAGGCTCCCCCGTCCCTGGGACTTTCCAGGCAAGAACACAAACGCTTAGATGCCAAATAAAGCCAGGTGTTCAGTAAATGCAAATTAGTCAGTGTGATGTGTGGAGTTATGTATGCCTCTCCCTCTGAATGAGCTCAGTCTGAGAAACTCATTTAGCCTTTAGCTTCCAGTTTCATGAACCTATGGCGACACTTTCCTTTTCCTTTCCACTGAATGGTTTGTAATAACAATAAAGCAAAAGAAAACATTGAAATTGACCAAGATTAACTTAGTTTTACTCTCCTTGCTAAGAATCTAGCATGACAGTTTTTACTTGATAAAGCTGCAACTTCACTATAATAGAGAGACAGCCCACGTCATCAGTTGTGCCTTTTCTGGCAACTGAGTTGTAATGGAAGCTGAACACACATACTCAGGAGTATAAACTGAGAATTAGGTATTGTGTTTCACCTGGCAGAGTTTGGACTGGAAAATTTTAAACCAAAGCCAAATTCCTATTTTATAGTCAAAACACTCCATATTTTATCTCTACTCCAATATATACAGTGGTTTCTCTGATTTCCCTTATCTCATCTTTATTGATGAGGTTAAAAATATGTTTTTAATGTAATCCCCAGATCTATATTGTCTCTCAGTGTTAGAAATAGGGACAAACATAGTAAGCATATATGAACATTAGACATGCTACTTAATTACTAAGCAAGAAACAAAAAAAATCCAATTGTCTTTGTCAACCTTATAAAAATGTTTGATACATAAAATTCAGAATAATGAGAATTTATATTCCATCTCAAAACGGATTGTTTAGGTGATGCTCAGACACCAACAAAATGGCTCTCGTATAGCATAAAGTTCTAAAGGGAATAATTTTGTACTTGTTTTCCAGATAGGGACTTCTGGATATTTATATACAAATACCATATTTGACTGAAATTATTATCTCAATTTAGTAAATAGCATGAGAAGTTGTTTTTGCTTGCTTGATATTAAATCATCACTCACAGGCCTTCTCACTTACAAACTGATTATTTTGACTTCATAAATATGTAGAGATACGCTAAGAATGTTTGATAATTTAAAACTTCTCTGGTAGTTCAGCTAAGTGACAACCAAAAATTACAGAGAACTATTCTATACAAAAATAATCTCATCCACAAAGATATAAAAAACTTCCCTTTGAGGTAATTTTCAATCAAATTCAAATAATCAGATTATTTGGAGGTACTGTAGGTGTTTCAAAGATGTATAAACCCTTTCTTAACCTAAGAAACTTATCTAGTATTCATGTAAATGTGTATGCACAGCATATGACAGAGATAACAGTGAATTTGGGAATTTTTAGTTGGGAAATTGGAAGACTCCGTTCAAAAACAGAGAATAAATTCCACCAATTAGTTAAAGAAAGGGATAAGCATCCAGCAAACCATCCTAATAATACAGACACTTCATAGTAAAGAGACAGGAGAGAAAATTCTACCTTGGATTTCTGAACCCCCAAGTCTCAAATGTGAAATATGCCAACCATCTTTAGTTTTCATTATTATCATTATCACAAATGCAATGGTGTTTAAATATGAAGATGGAAACTGAATTGGATGTCCAAAATGTTATAAATGAACATGAGATCTGCCATCCCAGAAGAGAGGAATGATCTATACTGTTATTATCCTGAAGAAGAAGGCGATTTATATAGCACTGACAGTGCACTCAGCTCTGTACGGTGGGCGGGTAATACCTGTTTCGGTTCAGCGGGCTTCCTGTCTAAATAAAGCTGAAAGCAAAAGAGGACAAAGACAAAAACTAAATTCATCATCAGAGTTACAGATCTGATCTCATCCATTCCACTAATCCAACTCTATATGTCTTTACCCACAGGTGTCACCAAGAAAGCTTTATAGAGAAAATGGGTATCATCTACCCTTCCTATGCCAGTCCAAAATATTCCCAGATTTAGCACTCCCTTCCCACATTTCTTGGTATCTCACCCCAATAACTGGGGATCCTCTGTTCTTTTCTCTTCTCAGTCTCATCTGTCACCAAGTTCTGGAGATTATTCCCAAATGTATGACCATGTCTTTTCTAATTGGCAGATGTTCCTTTGGGGCTTACAGCAACAGGGGAATAGAATGAACAGCCCTCCTTAATGGGAGAAGGTTGACACAGTCAAACAAGCCAGATGAAATCACATGATCAATGAATGACAGATGTTCCATCCCCATCAGTGTGGCATTCAGGAACCACTCTTCCTCACTCTCCCCCATGAAGTTTCTCTGTAGATTCTGAAATCTTTAAGCATGTAGAGAGGGGAATGGAGAGCTCCTCTCTGAGGAGGGCATTGCTATTCATTCAACAAATCCTTTCAATAAATATTTACTGATCTCTGAGTTGACCCTCTGGGGATGGTAAAGCATTTTATCAATGGAGTTAAGTATGTAGCAGGGCAGTATGGAATGAAGGATCAAAATGAACACAATCATTAAAACAGTGAGTGATTGAAAGTTTCTCAGTTGTGTCCTACTCTTTGTGACCCCATGGACTAAACAGTCCACGGAATTCTCCAGGGCAGAATACTGGAGTGAGTAGCTATTTCCTTCTCAAGGGGATCTTCCCACCCCAGGGATCAAACCCAGGTCTCCTGCATTGCAGACAGTCTTTACCAGCTGAACCACCAGGGAAGCCCAAGAACACTGGAGTGGGTAGACTATCCCTTCTCCAGCAGATCTTCCTGACCCAGGAATCAACCTGGGGTCTCCTGCATTGCAGGCAGATTCTTTACCAGCTGAGCTACCAGGGGAGCCTTAGGCATTAAGGCACAGAGATGCGTATTAGAAGGAAAACTGATCAACACATTTGATTATTAATAGAACATGCAGTTGCTATCTGGCTTCTAGCTAACTCTTGTGTTTTTACATGGCCATTGAAATGTTATGTGTGTGTGTGCATTGATATGGTTACCAGTAAACACACTCTGGTTAGAAAAATTGATTGTCCTGGTAAATTATTTTTTAGGTTTGCTTCTTTATTTCCTGATGGACAACTCGGTCTACAAATGGGAGTCCATGAAAAAGGGTAGTTAGGGTAGAGAGAGCATGAGAAGTCAGATGATAGAAGTAAAATATATATATATATATATATATATATATATATATATATATATATATAGCTGGAAAAGTAGAGAAACAGAATGGATAACACAAGGACAGAAAAACAGATGCAATTATCCAAAGAGTATTTAATGAAGGATCCTTTTAGTCACTGACTTTGCTTTGCTTCCTTTCAGTTACTGGATTTTGGGTCAACAGAAATTCCTTCAGGGCCAGAGGCCTTCTCTCACCTTCCTCTCTAAAGCAGTCACAATGTCACTGACTCGGACACACATACATGAAGAAATTCAACCACAAAGCAAGGACCAGAAGGCCTGTGCTCCTGCTCTTCTTTTGTAAACTGTCTTCCTACATTTGAAACAAGACTTCACATTTCAGTGGCACTGTCCTAAAAGCGGGCTAGGAAGCTGGGTCCTTATTATTTCCACTTTTCTTCTTCTTCTTCTCTATGTACTCCTGTATTAATTCCAAGCCTGCAACCCAAGTGCCTACTCTGATTCTAAAGTTGCCTGAGCATTAATCTAGCATGGCATCTCTCATAGAGGTAGATGTACAATAGCCATGATACATATTAGATATTTATTAAATGTTATATAAGTATATGAGCATGACAGAGAAGAGAGAACTCACGAGCTACAGTCTGATAGGCAATCCAAAGATAAAGAGTAAAGGAAATAGGTAGAGGCCATTTTATCATAACTGATTAGTCAAAATAAAGGAGTTGGTGAAATTTATCTTTCACCCCTTATCTAATTTTTCTAGTGACTTTTATCTCCTCCTAATTACAACTTCCAAATGTCAAATGCCCTCAGGCCACCAGCAACACTGATCAGAAAAACCAGCTTAAAAGAATACATTTCAGTTGTCTAATGAAAAGAAGGTATGCCTTTGTTTATTGTTTATTCATTTGACATGAGAGATTTCCCACTGAACAGTTGGTATCTGCATATATGTGGAGTTCAGTCTAGGAAGCCAAGATTGAAATTCTGACTGTTACAGTCTAGTCATGTAACCTATATGGCATACAATTTCACCTTCTTATTATGGTGATAATAATAGCTATTTAATGGAGCTATTTTTATTAAATGACCTAATTGCATAAAAGCACAAAGAATCATGTCAGGCACAAAGGAGCCTATTAAAAATATTAACAAAAACATCAATGTAGTTTCTCTCAATAAATGTTAATTCTTATCTTATGTGTTTTTTTTTTTTTTCTTTTCTTTTTACTGCTATCTTTTTATTGTTCTCTTTCTCCTCCTTTAAAATTGGGAGTTCCCATCATACTAAAGTGTCTTCTGCTGTGAGTTCTCAGAATATATTTAAACGAAATTGAATGTTTAAGGTAGTCAGTGAATGAGTGAGGAAGTAAATTAATGCCAAATTGCAATGTCTTATCTTTTTTCCCTTTCTATTTGGGAATCTGTAATCAACTTGTGAAGCATCACCAGTCTAACACATCCATCCAGGACCAAAAACTTTCCTGTCATTTTTTAAATGAATTATTCTGTTTTGAAAGTAATATATTGCTTTTAATTCCACATTTTGTTACATCACAGATAATGCATTGCTCAATTCTCTATAGTCTTTAAAAAAGTGAATAGGTGATCCTGGTTCTGCTTTTTCAGGGCTATGAAATTTCACCATTGAAGAACAGTCAGTTTTTTTAATCAAATAACTTCTTTGGTCACACAGATAGAAGGCCACTGAAAACCAAAAGACAGTGTGGGCAATAAGTATTTAAACAAAGCTAACTACAAAATGACTGCTGTCAGTGGAATTCAATAAGCTTTGATGGTTAATATTAATTCAAATAGCATGCCTTTGTGAACAGGTAAGGGGCCCAAAAACCTTGAATGTTGAAAAGAACTATAGATCTTCAAAGTCAGACACACAAATGGAAAAAAAAAAATTAAACAAAATTAAAAATAGTAGTGTGCAATGGAGACTTGAATAATGTAAAAGCCTTGGTTTGAAGCGAGAGAGTTGGAAGAAGCACTTGCAAATCATTTTATTTGTAGAAAACTCCCATGGAGAGTGTATTTTCTACTAACTTAATGAGCAATGGGTTGGCAGCTTCAGTTTTTTTTTAAAGGAGCCTACAAGATCATCATCATCATAGGGTCAGATGTTAAAGACAAAGATAGATTTAAAATTATGAGAGACAAAAATCCAGGCAATCCTACAGAACTCTTTTAGGGGAGAATTTCTGAAGAAGGCAAAGGGTTGGTACTGAATTAAAAATTTAACCTGAATGGAATAATCATATGGCTGCTTTACCTCAAAGGAAAGGGTTGAAACACAGTACACTGGACTGTGGCATTTCAAGTATCTTAGTTTAACACGTTGCTTGTTAGTCTTTCTAAAAGGGTGAAGGAGGGTGATAAAAGCAACTCCAGCAATAGAAGCAATACCAGGACAATAATTAGAAAACAATGCAAATTTCTTATTATACTCATTTCAGCTATCCCAGGAGAGTAAAGTGTCTGTACAATGGGAAATGAAATGGGATTCATAAACATTTTCTGATGAATATCATTATTTAATAAGAATATTTAAAATAGCATGTCATGTATTTTTCCTTATGAATTGAAGTTTAATTGGTTTCAAGTGAATCCTGAGAGAATTTCCAAAGAGGAAAAGAAAAGTACATACACAAACACACATATTTACAGCTACAGGTGGATTATTCTCAAATGATTCTACCTTCACATGCCCAAGGACAGCTCTGTTTTCTAATAAGGAATCCCTGGGACAATCCTTCCTGAAACATATAGCCTTTTGAGAAGCTACTATTTTGTGATATGACTTTTTCTTTTGAAATCATACTATCTCCCAGATTAAAACCTAAACAAATTATCTAAATAAAATTACCTAAATTATATTTAGGTATTCCTGGAGTTCCAGCAAAGGGACTGGGAATTGCCAGGTTTGAAGGTCAGTGGGAATTGATTACAGAACTTCCACAGAACTGGGGGAAACAGAGTCTCTTAGAGGGTACAAAAAAAACCTTGTGCACAACAGGACCCAGGAGAAAGGAGCAGTGACCCCTAAAAGACTGCTTGTGTGTGGTTAGGAGTCTCCTGCAGGGACATGATTGGAGAGTGGCCTGCCGCAGGGTCCAGGGAACTGCCAAAAGCACTCCTGGAAGGCTGGCATATTTGCATATGTCCTCTTGGATGAGGTCACCATTAGCCCTACTATAGAGCCTGCAGCCCTAACATAGAGACTACAGCAGAGAGAACTGGGCCACCTCAGGCCAATCTACAGAGAGGGAGCACAGCCCCACTATTAGCAGAAAATTGGATGAAAGATTTACTGAGCATGACCCTGCCCACCAGAGAAAGACCCAGTTTTCCCCATAGCAAGTCCCTCATAGCAGGAAACTTGCACAAGCCTCTTATCCTCATCCATCAGAGGGCAGACATTAAGAAGCAAGAACTTCAATTGCATGGCCTCCACAATGGAAACCTCAATCAGAGAAAACTAAACAAAATGATCACATGGATCACAGCTTTGTGTAACTCAATGAAATTATGAGTCATGCCATGCAGGGCCACCCAAGATGCATAAGACATGGTGGAAAATTCTGACAAAACATGGTCCACTGGACAAGGGAATGGCAAACCACTTCAGCAGTTTTGTCTTGAGAATCCCATGAACAGTATGAAAAGGCAAAAAATATATGAAATAGGAAGATGAGTCCCCCAGGTTGGTAGGTGTCCAATATGTTACTGGGGAAGAGCAGAAACATACCTCAAAAAAAAAAAAAAAGAAGAAGAGGTTAAGCCAAAGTATAATATGCCCAGTAGTGCATGTTTCTGGTGGTGAAAGCAGGGTCCAGTGTTATAAAGAGCAATATTACATAGGAACCTCTCGAATGTTAGGTCCATGAATCAAGGTAAATTGCAAGTGGTCAAATAGATGGCAAGATTGAACACTGACATAGGAATCAGTGAACTAAAATGGGGAGGAATAGGCAAACTTAATTCACATGACCATTATATCTACAACTATGGGCAAAATCCCTTAGAAGAAATGGAGTAGCCTTAATAATTGACACGGAAATTTATTCAAGAGATGGGAATACTAAACCATCTTATCTGCCTCCTGAGAAATCTGTATGAAGGTCAAGAAGCAGTTAGAACTGGACATGGAACAACAGACTGGTTCCAAATTGGGAAAGGAGTAGGTCAAGGCTATATATTGTCACCCTGCTTATTTAATTTATATGCTGAGTATATCATGTTAAATGCTGGGCTGGATGAAGCTCAAGCTGGAATCAAGATTGCTGGGATAAATATCAATAATCTCAGGTATGCAGATGGCACCACCCTTATGGCAGAAAGTGAAGAAGAACTAAAGAGCCTCTTCATGAAAGTGAAAGAGGAGAGTGAAAAAGTTGACTTATAGCTCAACATTCAAAAAACTAAGATCATGGCAACTGGTCCCATCACTTTATGGAAAATAGATGGGGAAACAATGGAAATAGTGACAGACGTTATTTTTAGGGGGCTCCAAAATCACTGCAGATGGTGATTGCAGCTATGAAATTAAAAGACACTAGCTCCTTGGAAGGAAAGTTATGACCAACCTAGACAGCATATTAAAAAGCAGA
Organism: Bubalus kerabau; assembly: GCF_029407905.1. Classification (NCBI taxonomy): domain Eukaryota; kingdom Metazoa; phylum Chordata; class Mammalia; order Artiodactyla; family Bovidae; genus Bubalus; species Bubalus kerabau. The sequence goes on along the minus strand of NC_073644.1, from coordinate 20,326,752 downwards.
GACGTCACTTTGCTGACAAAGGTCCGTCTACTGAAAGCTATAGTTTTTTTCAGTGGTCATGTGTGGATGTGAGAATTGGACTATAAAGAAAGCTGAGCACCAAAGAACTGATGCTTTTGAAGTGTGGTGTTGGAGAAGACTCTTGAGAGACCCTTGGACTGCAAGAAGATCCAACCAGTCCATCCTAAAGGAAATTATTTCTGAATATTCACTGGAAGGACTGCTGTTGAAGCTGAACTCTAATACTTTGACCACCTGATGTGAAAAGCAGACTCATTGGAAAAGATCCTGATGCTGGGAAAGATTGAAGGAAGGAAGAGAAGAGGACGGCAGAGGATGAGATGGTTGGATGGCATCACTGACTCAATGGTCATGAGTTTGAGCAAGCTCCAGGAGTTGGTGATGGACAGGGAAGCCTGGCATGCTGCAGTCCATGGGTTCACAAGAGTTAGACATGACTGAGCAGCTGAACTGAACCAAATAGTTGACTAGAGTCTGAAATGCAGCACTTGGGTGCAAATCTCAGAAACGACAAAATGATCTCGGTTTGTTTCCAAGGCAAACCATTTGATATCACAGTGATTCAAGTCTATGCCCCAACCACTAATGCCAAAAAAGATGAAGCCAAATGGTTCTATGAAGACCTACAAGACCTTTAAGAGCTAACACCAAAAAAGATGTCCTTTTCATCATAGGGGACTGGAATGCAAAAGTAGGAAGTCAAGCGATACTTTGAGTAGCAGGCCTTGGAAGAACAAAATTAAGCAGGGCAAAGGTTAACAGAATTTTTCTAAGAGAACACACTGGTCATAACAAACACTCTCTTCCAATAACACGAGATGACTCTACACATGGACATCACCAGATGGTCAATACCGAAATCAGATTGATTATATTCTTTGCAGCTGAATATGGAAAAACACTATACAGTTAACAAAACAAGTCCTTGAATTGACTGTGGCTCAGATCATGAGCTCCTTATGACAAAATTCAGACTTAAATTGAAGAAAGTAGGGAAAACCAGTAGGCCATTTAAAGTGAAAGGAAGTGAAAGTCACTCAGTCATGTCAGACTCTTTGCAACCCCATTGACTATAGACTGCCAGATTCCTCTGTCCATGGAATTCTCCAGGCCAGAATACTGGCATGGTTAGCTATTCCTTTCTCCAGGGGATCTTCCCAAACCAGGGATTAAACCAAGGTGTCCTGCACTTCAGACGGATTCTTTGCTATCTGAGCCACCAGGGAAGCGCAGGAATACTGGAGTGGGTAGCATAACCCTTCTCCAGCAGATCTTCCTGACCCAGGAATCAAACTGGGGCCTACTAGGTGACAGGCAAATTCTTTACCAGAGCTACCCAGGGTAGTCAAAAGGCCATTCAGGTATGACCTAAATAAAATCCCTTATGATTATTCAGTGGAAATGACAAATAGATTCAAGGGATTAGATCTGATAGAGTACTTGAGAACTATGGAAGGTGGTTCATAACAGTGTATGGAAGGCAGTGAACAAAACCATCTGAAAGAAAAATAAATGCAAGATATAAAATGGTTGTCTGGGGAGGCCTTACTTAGGAGGCCTTACTTAGCTAAGAAAAGAAGAAAACAAAAAAAGGTGAAGAAGAAAGGGCAAGATATAACTGAAGGCAGAGTTCCAAAGAATAGCAAGAAGAGATAAGAAAGCCTTAAGTGAACAATGCAAAGAAAAAGAGGAAAGCAATAGAATGAGAAAGACTAGAGATCTCTTCAAGAAAATTGGAGATATGAAGTGAATATGTCATGCAAAGATGAGTACACTAAAGGACAGAAAAGGTAAGGATCTAACAGATGTGGAAGATATTAAGAAGAGGTGGCAAGAATACATGGAAGAAGTGTACAAAAAAGGTCTTAATGGCTCCGATGACCATAATGGTGTGGCCACTAACCTAGAGCCAGACATCCTGGGTACCTTTAGGAAGCATTACTAAGAACAAAGATATTGGAGGTGATGGAATTCCAGCTGAGCTCTTTCAAATCCTAAAAGATGATGCTATTGCAGTGCTGCACTCAATATCTCAGAAAATCTGGAAAGCTCAGCAGTGGCCAGAGGACTGGAAAACGTCAGTTTTCAATCCAATCCCAAAGAAGAATGATGTCAAAGAAAGTTTAAACTACTATGCAATTGTGCTCATTTCACCCGCTAGCAAGGTAATGCTCAAAATTCTTTAAACTAGGCTTCAACAGTATGTGAACTGAGAACTTCCAGATATACAAGCTGAAGAACCAGAGACCAAATTGCCAGTATCCATTGGATCATAGAGAAAGCAAGGAAATTTCAGAAAAACATCTACTTCTTCTGTGGCTATGCTAAAGCCTTTGACTGTGTGGAACACAACAAACTGTGGAAAATTCTTAAAGAGATAAGAATAGCAGACCACCTTACCTGACTCCTGAGAAACATGTATGTAGGTCAAAAAGAAACAGAACCAGACATGGAACAATGGACTGGTTTAAATTTGAAAAGGAGTATGTCAAGGCTATATATTATCACTCTGCTTATTTCAGTTATATGCAGCATACACCATGTAAAATGCCAGGCTGGATGAAGTACAATCTGGAATCAAGATTGCAGGGAGAAATATCAACAACCTCAAATATGCAGATGATACCACTCTAATGGCAGATAGTAAAGAGGAACAAAAGAGCTTTTTAATAAAGGTGAAAAAGAGGAGTGAAAAGCTGGTTTAAAACTTAGCATTTAAAAAACTAAGATCATGGCATTCAGTCTCATTACTTTATGGCAAATAGATGGAGAGAATATGGAAACAGTGACAGACTTTATTTTCTTGGGCTCCAAAGTCACTGTGGACAGTGACTGCAGCCATGAATTTAAAAGACAGTTGCTTCTTGGAAGTAAATCTATGACAGATCTAGACAGTGTATTAAAAACCAGAGACCTCACTTTAAGACAAAGTCCGTCTAGTCGAAGCTATGGTTTTTCCAGTTGTCATTATGGGTGTGAGAGCTGGACCATAAAGAAGTGATCCATTCAAACTATGGTACTGGAGAAGACTCTTGAGTCGTTTGGACTGCAAGGAGTTCAAACCAGTCAGTCCTAAAGGAAATCAACCATGAATAATCATTGGAAAGACTGATGCTGAAGCTGAAACTCCAATATTTTGGCCACCTGATATGAAGAGCAGACTCATTGGAAAACACGCTGATACTGGGAAAGATTGAAGGCAGGAGAAGGGAATGACAGAGGATGAGATGATTGGATAGTAGTACTGATTCAATGGACATGAGTTTGAGAAAGCTCCAGGAGATAGTGAAGGACAAGGAAGCCTGAAGGGCTGCAGTACATGGGGTCACAAACAGTCAGACATACTTAGCAACTGAACAACAACAAATACTTAGATATTAAGCTGGTTCATCAATTCCACCTAATATGAAATTTGAGCTTATATACCAATAACATATGTAAAAAATGAGAGCCATGGGGTTTTTCAATGATCAATGAGTTTTATTTTTCTATTTTTGATCCAAGGAAGCATGGACCATATTTGATTTGCTTAGGCAGATCAATATCAGACACTTAGTCATCCTTGATGAAATAAAATATTAGATTTTTACTTTCTTCAAAGCTGCTGAGTGAATCAGATTATGCCTAGCTGGGCCCATAATGGGTAAAACTCTAATGATCTTTGTTAAATTAGCACTAGGGCTGAGATACCACTCGGACACCATAGAGTACACTAAAGTAAGTGGTCTCTCCTCTGGCCTGATGAACAGATATACACCTCCCAGGGCCTGTGGATCTCTCAGGTAACATTGCCTAGCCCACTTTGCCTGTTGGCCTGCCCCTTTTCAAGCCTGACTTATAGAACTTTCAAAATCCCAATAACTTCTTAGAGAGAGTTTACTTGAGTTCATGTCTTTGTGTGAATGTGTAAACGTCCCCTGATCACGAGGAGGAAAGAACCCAGCCTATGTTTATGTCAGAAACCAGAAAGGATTAGTGTCCTTGCCCATTTTTGTCACTCAGTTATCCTAAAGCGCTCACCTTAACAGATTGACTGATGTTCTCTCTCTTCCATTCTTCCCAGGTCTTCTGTTTGGATGCACTGATAGGATTTATAGTTGGATAGAAACATAAAAAATGGCTGTGTGAATGGGTTACCAAGGACATGAGAAATGCAAACTAGACACCTCAGAATCTCTGGGAAATCACGATGGCTAACTTGAGACATTTGGAAAAAAAAAAAAAAAAACACAAGACTTAAAATCTGGACTCCAGACAGTTGGATAAAGTCCCACAAGCATATGAGCACTATTAATACCTGAGATATTTTTTAAAATAAAGTTATGGGTATCATTCATTTGATAAATGGAAATTAAGAAAAATTAAGAAAATAGCCAAGAGTTATGCAAGCATAGATCTGCTCACTCATATATACATTGATGATGACAGATGACACTCAAGTGTGCCTGTATTATAGAAATGTATTTAAAGACAAACAATGTGCAATTCTCACCCATGAAATGCTAATGTCAATTACAGTTCAAGGATAACAAGAGCTGTGAGGGAGGTCCTCACACCATTCCAGTGCAAAAGGAAGACAATCTTCTTCTCATAGAGAAGCAGGCAACTTCAGAAAGGAAGCACATCAAAGCTGGCATTTCCCAGATTAAAAAAAAAAAAAAGAATAAAGATGGAAACAGCATTATAGCAAAGGCTCAGTCTCCAAATATGCATAGGAGAATCACATCTGTGTATTCTATCCATATTCTCTGCAATTGGATGCTGACCATAGAAGTCCTACAACCTAGATTTCTGATATAGGTAAGAGGGTTTCTCAGTTGTTTTGGTCCAGCCTCAGTTTTCAGAAGGTCCTGTGAAGCAGCTTTGAGGGTGGGACTTTTTTAGCCTACCTGCCTCACCTCCTTGGCATCCAGACCCTTATGAATGAGGGGAGTTTTGCATGATTCTGCCCCTCTTTTCCTCACCCTTTTCTCAACAGTAGCACATCTGTCACAATAGCAGATTTGGCCCAAGGATGCATCTCATCCCTGTCTCTGTGATACAGTTTTCTATGACTGTCCCCAGTTGGCACTTTTGTTGTCTGTGGGCCCCGCAAAAGTGGCTTTTTTGTCTCTCACTTACAGATGTAAATCTTTTACTTTGTGAGTGAGAAGGGTTGGGAAGCCCACAGGTGTTCCAGGCATGTCCCTACCCCGTAGTCCCCATCAGCTCCTGCATTATCAGTGGACTTAGTCTCTGACTCTGCCCCAAACTTGCTCCTCACCACATGGTGGGAAAGACCTTTCACATGAGTTCTGCTTTTCCTTTGGCTAGGTGTCCCCAGCAATACTTGGCAATGTCTTGCTTGCCCACACTTGGACATTGAGAGCTCTTTAAAATTTTAGCTGATCCTCACCTGCTTGTTTTGCAGCCAAGAAGTCCTTTCTATGTTCTGCCATAGCTGAGACAGATCACATGTTCCAGCTTACCTTGGAAAGACTTGGAATGAGAAAGAATCCACTTGGTAGTTTATGGTTTGGGGCTGCCTTGCTACCTCAGTGGTCTCATGGGCTCAAGAAAAATACAATTTTGTAGATAATCTGAGTCTTATTCATTTTTAAGATGGAAGTGATTTTCTTTGAAGCTTCCTGTAACCCAAGGCAGAAGCAGAAACTCCCTTCAAAATATTGAAAGCAGAAAATTTATAGAACTAAAAGGAGAAATAGACAAATAGCTCACAGGCATAGAGGTTTTACCAAATGTCTCTCTCTCTCTCTCTCTCAATGATGGACAGAACAAGCAGATTTTCTATACCTTATCCACATCCATATCTATATCTTCCACAGATAAGCAATTATCCTTAATAAGTAACTGAGCAAATAATTAAGAAAGAACGTATTTTTAAAATAGCACTTAGACCCAAATAATTAAATTCCTAGAAAAAAAAAATATTACTAAGAAAATGAAAGAAGAACTCAAATAAAAATAAAAAGCTGTCAATCAAGGAATATCCCAGTCCTTCCCATTTTTCAGCTATAAAACTTTTCTACTTCTCTGCCTGCTTTTGAGTCTCCCCCAAATACAAGTGAGGTCAATGACTTCCTTTTTTATAGAAACCTCTGAATAGGCTTTGCTTGTTTATTTCCACAAATACCGTAGGATCAACTATATAGCTATATGTTGATTTGCAAACTGATCTCCCCATGGGCAGAAAAGAGAGATCTATGAAGGAAGCAACCACTCAGATTGGTAGGTGGTGGGGCCAAGAAGAAGAAAACTTACATGGGAGTCTTTTCTAGGGATTCATAAGGTGATAAAATCCCTGCCTGTGCTCAACACATATTAAGAGCTTATAGAGAGGTTTTAATAGGGGTTCAGTCACATACACTTGTTCAGATGGTCTCAATAACTCATTGCTCTCTCAAGGCTACATCCTTGAAAATGATCCCAGTGCTAGAAAGATGGTCAGAACACATATTCTAAGGACAGAGAGGAGGTGAGGAGCTTGCAGTTGTCTATGTCCAACTCACAGGTCAATCATCAGTCATGCTGTCTCAATGACCTCCTCTAAGACTACATATGGAAAAATGAGCCCTGACGTCCTTCATTATAGCATGTATAAATATAAATTCCAGATGGTCATTTATCTAAATTCAAAAGATAGTAAAAATAGTACAATAATATAATATCTTAATGACCTTGTGGTAAGCGAATATATTATTTTAAACTTTGCACAAAAAAAATAGTAACACAAGAACGAAATTGACGAAATGAACCTCACTAAATTTAAAAATCTCTATTAATTTGAGGAAATCCTTGAGAAATTAAAAATTCAGAGCTCAGAATAGAAGACATTTGTAGTTATTAACAATAAGATATTAGTTATTAACAAGACTGAACATCTGCCTAACCTATGAGCCAGAAATGCACTTATATATATATACTCAATAAATGAGTACCAAAAGACAAGTATGATGAAGTCCATAACAACTTCATTTAGAATAGCCAAAAACCAAGAGAGAGGGGCCCTCAATAGATGAATGAATATATATTAATATAATGAAATAATATACAGCAATAAAAATGACTAACAAATTATATATACAACACATTTGAATTTCACAATTAACATTTGTAAAAATAAGCCAGACACATACAACATCTTTGAATGCCATAATTAATATTTGTAAAAATAAGTCAGACACGAATACATATATGTATTCATTTGCATTCACATATGTATTCATATGTGTATTTCACAAATGAAATACATATGATTTCATTTGTATTAAAGAGCAGAAAAAAACAAAAGCTGATCTAGGGAAAAAATAGCTGTGAAGGATGCTGAAGGCATCTAGTATCCCGAAAATTTTACCATCTTGATATCAGATCTAGTGGCAAGTTTAATAGATTTGTAAAAAGTCATTGAGCTACATGCTTAAGATTTATTCATTTTATGTGAATAACACACCATTATGTGTCAAGAAATAAGATTTTATCAATTGGAGCATTTTTACCGTGATGATGGCTTCAGGAGTCTGGTAACAATAGTAGGGTAGTGTTAGTCGCTCAATTGTCTCCAGCTGTTTTTGACCCATGAACTATAGCCCACCAGGCCCCTCTGTCCACAAAATTCTCAAGGAAAGAATACTAGAGTGGGTGGCCCTTTCCTTCTTCAAGGGATCTTCCCCATCCAGGGATCAAATCCAGGTCTCCTGCATGGCAGGTGGATTCTTTACTGTCTGACCCACCAGGAAAGAGTTGAGAATTTAGCACAAGTTTCAGTGTTAGTTGGCTTGCTGTTGGAATGTGGTCATGGGAAGTCCAGCAGTATTAAGATCAAGACCCTTCCTGGGCCATTATATGTCAGCGATTTTTGCTGTCTAGACTTCTTAGTTCTTGCTCATATTTATGAACATGTTTCTACAGCATTCTCTTGGAGTCTATAAGCTACTCAATAACTTATATTTTCTGTATAAATTTTCTACAGTTAATTTCTGTTCCTTGCAACCAAGAATCCTAGTTAAAAAAAAAAAAAGATCAGAAGTGAAGTATCACAAGATAATAGTTTAACCAGAGAATATATTGGAAAAGTGAGAAGATTCCATATTTCATATTGGAATGTTTGAAATATTAGACAGTAAAAACAATGTTTTTAACCATAGCTTTTGTATTTTTAAAGTTAGAACATGTATATACTAAGCACAACAAATAGTCTAAGAAAACATTGAAATCCTGGCCAGCTTCAGAAAGAAACAAAGATATTGGCTTGGTCTGATAATGGCTATTTTGAAGCAGTGGGGAAAAAAAAAAAAAAAAAAAAAAAAAACTTAATCATTGTTAAAAGAGAACTCCTTGAATTATGAAATCTACAATTTGAAATTCTACCTTCACATTTTTGATCTTCACAGGTTCCCAAAGAACCAAATGTGAGTTCCCTGCTCTTGTTAGAAATGCTCCCAACTCAGTGGAAAAGTCTCCCCACCAAGCTAGCTCCCCTATTACTTGGCCCAGCTGTGCCCTAGCCAGTCCTCAACCCAGTGGATTCTGCCTGCCTGCCAAACCTCAAAGTTATTCAGTAAAGCCAATTCTCCCATGGAACCAGGGGGTGCCTAACCCTTATGATACTACAATGCCTGCCTCCCACAATCTTTTTTGATTCATGCTGCTCATAGTTGCAGCTCCTGTGTGGCACAGCAAGCCACTAATATACAGCAACTAATAAACTGCGGTCAATCTCATCTGTCGAGGGTTTCAGGTATCTCATGTTCTGCCATCTTGTACTATTTCGAGTGGTGGAAAGGAGGTTATCAGCAAGCTCCTCTGCTTGCAGACAGAATCCAATGGCTCAAAGTCTAGATAGCTGAAGTCTGAAAGGCCTAAAAAAGGCAAATTCTCATCTCTGAGCTAGATTTTCACAAGAAAAATCAGGCAGTAAATGACATAACAGAATGTAGCATCACAAACTTAACACAGAGGGCTTTTCAAAGATCTCCTGTAGATATTCTATGACTACAAAGAGGACAGCTGAATTCCTGATGAAGATGCAGCCTGAGGACAAGAGCAAATTATCAGCCTCTCTCCACCAGAATCTGTCATTGTGAATCACCTAAAGGCAGAGGCCATGATCGATACAGACACTTTTAAAGTAAGGGCCTCAGAGTTGGGCAGGGCTTTGAAATATTTTGCTTAGGAGACAAATACCATTGGACTCAAGTACTCAGACAAGTCAAGATCTATAGCTCTAGCTAAAAGTCCGGTGTGTTCCAAAGCCAGTAAGTCCTTCTGCTGGACAGCTTGGTGTGGCAATATGAAGTCTGAAACTGCTACAGCCAATCTACCATTATGAAAATAAACCTTATTTTATAAAAGACAGAGCAGAAGAACCAGATGAAGCTGGCTCCATGGTATCTGTGAGCTACTGAATCAAACAAATTCTGAAATGAGACTTACCTGTGGCCTTCTAGGTACATGGGAAAACTTTTTTTTTCCTATAACTTGTTCTTACTGCTATAATCATTCTAGTCAGAGAGCCCTAAATAATTTTCTAAACTATTTTTAAAAGATGGGTTTATAATTATTGGAATATTTATAGATATTTTAAGGCAAATTAGACTCCTATACCTCTGAAATGATCAATTCTAGTTTAATTTTAGGGAAATACAAATTTACAGCTATGGAGTAAATCAAAGAAACTCAACAGTGGACATAAATAATAATGAGAGAATGGCAGGGAAAAGATGGGGACAATTAAGACCAGGAAGAAGCCTGGATGAGTGGTACTTATGAATGTCAAAGTAAGATAAAAATGTTCAAAGATGAACACATGCAGACAGGAGAGACTTGAAGGTATAAGTCAAGAAGTAGACAAGAAATGTTTTCAAGAAAACCACTTTCATTCAGATAGCTAAGTGGTGAGTTATCTGCTAAGAAACTTGGTGAATGTTTCTAAATCTTTCTAAAATTTGATTAAAACATTTTTAAGTGGGAGAGAGGCTCTAATTCAAGGAGAAACACATGAAAGAAAAAATTACTAGTTGTAATTATGCTGGTCAAGACTGTGAAACAGGTATATAGGACAGGGAATTCCCTGATCCAGTGGTTAGGACCCTGTGTTTTCACTACCAAGGATGCAGGTTCAATCCCTGATTGCAGAACTAAGATCCCACAAGCAACGTGGCCAAGAAAAAGAAAAACAAACAAACAAACAAAAAAAATGGGAATTAGCAGATGCAAACTATTATATACAGAATGGATAAACTAGGTCCTACTGTAGCGGGAACTGTATTCAATATCTTCTGATAAACCATAAAATGGAAAAGAATATGAATATGAATATATACCTATGAATTACTCTGCTGTACAACAGAAATTAATGTAACATTGTAAATCAACTATACATTAATAAGTGAAAGTGAAAGAAAGTGAAGTCACTAAGCAGTGTCCGACTCTTTGTGATTCCATGGACAGTAGCCTGCACCAGGCTCCTCCATCCATGGGATTTTCTAGGCAAGATTACTGGAGTGGGTTGCCATTTCCTTTTCCAGGGAATCTTCCCGACCCAGGGATCGAACCCAGGTCTCCCACATTGTAGACAGACGCTTTACCGTCTGAACCACAAGGTTTAGAGATACATTTAAAAAACAAATACTGAGGTTTAAACTTCAACACATGTCCATTCTCTATTTTTTCTTACTTAAAAAACTAAGAAATATTATGCTCGATTTCTTATATATCCATAAGAATTCTGTTTATATCCATAAAGTTCTGCTGTGGATTCAGGAAATTACAATATGTGTTCCATTCCATCCTACTGCTGGGTTTATCCAAATACGAAATGAATAAATTAGTACACATCATGTTCATATGGCTGATTTAATAAATCCTGAGCCCAAAAAGGACACAAAAAAGCTAAAAGAGGGCACTCTGTACTCAGAAAGGTAGTACTTGGAAATATGAGGAGGGCAGGGGAACCTACTCCAGTATTCTTGCCTAGAGAGTCCCATGGACAGAGGAGCCTGGTGGGCTACAGTTCATAGGGTTGCACAGAGTTGGACAACACTGAAACAACTTAGCATGCATGCATGCATCTGGAAATATAGCTAATGTCACCCGAGAGGAAGGGAGTGAGGGACCGGGCCACCTTTCTGTTCATTGTTTTCATGGTTTCCCACCACCTACAGAATAAAATGCAATTCTATACACAGCATACAACCATTATATATACTCCGTCTACCTGACTAGCCCATTCTATGGCCATTTTTTTTTCACTTGACACTTAAACAAAGATGAAACATGTGTACTTTCTATAATATATTCCTGTTTATGTCTGTAAATATAAAATTATTTTTGTTTGGTATACAATTCTACCTACCTATTACCACCAGCACACAGTACCCTGTAATATCTTTAGTAAAATCTTCCCTGCCATATTCAGACTGGTATACAAGTTCCAGTATTTCTCAATTATCTTTGTGTTACAAGACAATGTTTTTGGTTTTCAGTTGCTTACTTATCTCCCTGGCCTATAGAAGGGACACCCTTATTTATACCTATTATCTTCATTATATCTATTCTCATAGCATCAACATGGTGCTTTGCACACACTGGTCTTAAAAGAAATATCTGTTATATGAATGAATGAATGATGCCAGGAAGACCAGCTTTATGAACTGACAATAAAATATATTGGTTATTTTTATGTATACTATAAAATGCTCTGAAACACAAATAATGGTCCTATTTAGATGCAGAAATTTAAATATTAGAATCATCTTCTTAGTTTAACTTATGACTTTGATTCCAATTAAATGTAAATATTCTTTGAAATGGTAACTTAGTCCTAGATTTAGGATTCTAAGTCTATCCTAGATTTATTGTATTGATAACTAAAATAACTCCCTTGGGTTTATCTACTCTTTCCTGACTCTTCTTGGTTCAAATATACTGCCTGAAGTAGTTGATCAAGTCCTGTGCTCGGTGCCAATGTTTCTGATTAGTTATGGTTTTTAAGTTTTTGATAAATTACTGAAAGCTTTTTAGCAATGAGTATAGGGCACATATATTCTTGAAAGAGAAAGAAGAGACTTCTATGAAGGTGGATGGAAGAAGTTTGGGGAACTGACATTTCAACATTTCAAGTATACTGACAGTCAGTGTAAAGACTTATGGGTGGTGGGTTTCCCTGGTCCATAATAAATCATAATATTTTAACTGACTCATTACATTCCATACTGAGAAACCAGCATTTTTTGCATAATCAATATCCCAAATGTAGTAATATCAGACTTTAAAAAATGACTGAAATTATTCCAGTTGAACCTTTGCACTTTGACCTTCATTAATTTTGTTTGTTTCCTTCCTAAGTGGAATAGACATAAAGCAAAACCCTTTGATAGGCTTCCACTCAGAGAAAGGAAGGTGACAACATCACAAAGCCCTTACCAAAAAGGCCACATTGCTGATCACTGGGATGAATTATTCACCATTTCGGCCTTTTTTTCAACACAGGGATATGGAAAGGTGAACTTGATAGTCAGCTCTGCACTTCTGGGGTCAGCCAAGTACTTATCTTCAGAGCAGCAGAGGAACGTTAATTTTACAAGGTCCTCTACTTGATTCTACTGCAATGGAAATACAACCAAGACCTTATCAGCCTAAGAGATCAGCCTTGGAGCTATATGCTCACCTTGAAAAGAATAAACTCTGGCAGGGAAAGGGATGGGTTTTATTGCAGTGAATTTGCAGTTTCAGATATGAAGCTGCCTTCAATTTGTGCATAAATATCATTTTTTACCCTTTAATTGGAATTTCCTATCTTTCTGCTGCACCTCAAAAACTACTGAATTCAAAATTTTCGTTTTTTCTTGATTCTATACCCTAGAATACTAGGGTATTCTTTAGCCATTTTATTTCCTTTAGCCATTTTATTTCCAACTACCAGGTATGTTTTAGCTCCAATTATAAACTCTGCATTATTTGTCTTTCCTTTTCCTCTTTGTAATCTTTTTCCTATACTGAGTCTTCTTGCCTTTCTTCTTTTTGTTTTAATCTCATTTGCTGTTCTCAGCAAGTGAAGTAGTAGCTAATTTATAATGAAGGTAGATCATTCATAAGTTCTTTTTCCAGAAGGATTTTTTTTTTTTTTTTTTTTACATAAGGTAGGCACAAAGCAGGAAGGAACCAAAATGGGTTAGTTATTTTTGATAACTTTTGTATTATTTTATTACATCCATTCTTATAAGCGTTAGTTATATACTTCCCATGTGCCCTGCTTTGCAAATTGAAGGTAGGTAAAAAACACAAGCTTTGTCCTTAAGGAATGTACCTTTTAGCGAAAACACAAACACGAGGTGATTATGCTGTTGGATGATAAAAGACATAATTATGGGGACAGACTGAAATATATGTCTTTTCTAGCAGAATTCTCAAGGATGATATTTTTTCTAAAGGTATGAAGGTTTGGGGAGTGTTTGAGACATCAACTTTCAGAACCTGAACAGTTCTGGTGTCATCTGTTCTGAAGCTGATCTTCCTGCCAGATTTTCCTTTTCTGCATACCCTCTCAAATGGCCATTATCTTTGCAAAAGAAAAGCTTACTGTGGTTTATCACCTGCAGTTATCAGAACCTACATTGAGACATCAAATAAAAGAACAATTCAAAGTGGTGAATTGGGGCCTGAGAAAGAATGACTTTGGTAACTAAAAAAAAAAACAAAACCCTCTTACGAACCAGGTGTTTCTAATGTTTGCTTTCAAAAAAATTAAGAGACAACTGATTGAACTGATGTCATATAGAATATTAAAAATAAATTCTAATGCTAAATCACTATGTGATTTCCTTCTTTTTTCCTTACAACTCAGAAAGGAGTCAAAGAATTGAAAAACATTTGACAAGAGTATTCTATTCCCCTCTATATATTTACTGAACAAGATCTATCATGTTTAGTCTTTAAAAACGGAAACTAGAAAGAGTTGGTGAATTCTGTCTTGTTCTAGAAATAATATTCATAGCTAGATACATGAATTTATAAGCTTATAAATAAGTGCCCTTTATGTCATTAAGAGATTAGTTCCAATAATTTTTGTGAAGCAATTATTTCTCAAAATGCAACAAAATAATTATGTCATTTGGTCAATTGCATACTATGGATAATTGTAATGATAACTCAATCCAGAAAAAAAGGATAGAACCTATAATCAAATAAAATTATTTTTTATATTAAGATACTGTTATTTATTTAATATTTTCAGAGAAGCATGAGAATAATCAACAAGATATTTAAACATAAAACATATTTAATTTAGATACATTATCTAGTACATTTGAAATGAAAATATAAATGCAGAGAAAGAAGTGGTTGTTAACATATATAAAAAGAGACTTGTGGTGTGGTTTAGTCACTCAGTCATGTCAACTCTGCAACCGCATAAACTGTAGCCTGCCAAGCTCCTCTGTCCTTGGGATTCTCCAGGCAAGAATTCTGGAGTGGGTTGCCATTCCCTTCTCCACAAAAAGAGAACTATCTGAGAGAAAAGGCTCAGAGGAGAGAAAATGGAAAAGAACAGTTCAGGGAAAGACATATATAGCAAATACAAAAGCATGGCTTCCAGAGGGTTTTGCAAATTGAGGAGACTGTAGGTGATTATCAGCAAGGAATTGCTGGGAAAGAAATGAGGAATTCAACTTACCAGAGCAGTGTTGCTTGAAGGTGGCAACACATTAAAATTTCTAGAGCGACTCTTCTCTCTCTCTATTGCTGAGTTTTCTTAAAGACTTCAGCCTCTTTCCTGAGTGCTCAGTCAGAAGAGTTCAAATTTAATTCAAATTCAATGATTTTGAAGCCTCATCAAAAGCCAAATGAGTTGAGTCTAGAATTTCTCAGATTATCCTTGTCTTGGAAGTAAATTCCAAGGTTCAGCCTAAAAGAGTTAAGTATCTCAGCAGCCAAGAAAATTAAAGTTGGATGGTCAGTGCAAGCAAGTTGAATTATTGCTCAGTAAAGAATTCTACCCAATATACAACAGTCATAGAAAGAAAAAAAAAGTGCTCCATGATACAATGCTTCAAGGCTTGGATCTTCCCAAGTGAAACTGTGAGGAAGAGAATTTGCTGGATAGCAGTTGAGTTCTAAAGATACATTTGGATAAAGCAGAGCAGAACAATATAGAAAAGAAGGTCAAACATCTTTTTTTTCCTATTAGATATAAAAAGCTCACAGGCAAGTTTGTTCATTTTTAACTTCCAGGGTTTCCATTTTCAACATAGGTAATAAAATCTATATTTTTTTTGTTAAAGAAGAAAAGGAAGAGGAAGGAGAAAGGTGAGAGAAAATGACTTGAAGAGTTTTACCAAATCTGAAACTTATTGGATTCCAGTTTAGACTGAAGATATTGAATTTATAATGACATCAATCCTTGCAGGTGTGCATTTTTCTCCTGGCACTATAATGCCCAATAAAAATGTC
The DNA here is from genome assembly GCF_029407905.1 of Bubalus kerabau. Classification (NCBI taxonomy): domain Eukaryota; kingdom Metazoa; phylum Chordata; class Mammalia; order Artiodactyla; family Bovidae; genus Bubalus; species Bubalus kerabau. Next base: position 20,311,284 of record NC_073644.1, on the reverse strand, counting down.
AGGAAAGACCATGTTAATTAGGAATAAAGTTTTACAAAGTTGGTATGATGGAAGATGAGAGAGATCAAGTGCATGGAGGTGGTTGGCAAGAAAATAATCAAAATAACGGATGGTGGTACCAAGGCTGGCCTGAGTGGAGGCTGAACCAGAGGCAGGAAAAAAAGTGGGTGTAGTGCACAAGGTGTTTGTAGGAGTAGTGACAGGAAGCAAAAGATGGCTCAAGAGGCAAATGATTACAGGGCAAGGATCAGTAGTGGTAAAAGAGATATGAGATAAGACCACAGTGCAGGCAGAGAGTGATATTTGGGAGCTTAGAACTCTAGAGTAGAATTGAAGATATTAGATACAAACCAAAGGAAGAAAGATTTTGGATATTTGTTGGGATAATGAGCCTGCTCGGTTCTGCTCTAAAGGTAATCAAATTATCTGCCTTGCCCTGACCACCTGTGTAAAGTGCTGGTATGTTGATTTAGGATTTTATAAATGCATTTTAGCTCTTTCTACACATGTGAAGTCAGAGGCAAGAGTCTCAGATTTGAGTTATATTCACATAACTTAAAAAAAGGAAGAAGAAAGGAAGGGAGAGAGAAAAGGTGAGAAGAGGGAGAGGGAAAGAGAACCGAAAGGGAAGGAGGGGAGGGGGGACAGAAAGGGACAGAAGAGGATGACTATGAACCTAATTCTATACATCACTTTGTAGAAACTAAACTCAAGTTGGAAAGTTTTTTTCAGTTCACCTAATCTTAGTATTAAATAGAAAGGAATAATTTAATCCAGTTTTCAAAACGGGAGACAATCACATCTACAAGAGGACTGTCACTGAATCTGCTCATGTTCTTCTCTTGCTTTCCATCCCCTGAACCACACCCATAAAAACAATGATGGGATAGTTTACTGAACATCTGCTGCTGCTGCTGCTAAGTAGCTTCAGTCATGTCCGACTCTGTGTGACCCCATAGACAGCAGCCCACAAGGCTCCCCCGTCCCTGGGATTCTCCAGGCAATAACACTGGAGTGGGTTGCCACCTCCTTCTCCAGTGCATGAAAGTGAAACGTCAAAGTGAAGTCTCTCAGTCATGTCCAACTCCCAGCGACCTCATGGACTGCAGCCTACAAGGCTCCTCCATCCATGGGACTTTCCAGGCAAGAGTACTGAAGTGGGGTGCCATTGGCTTCTCCGTAAGTGCCAAATTCTAACAATACCCAATACTTAAGTACTCGAGTTTCCATTGAGTCTCTCTCTCTCACATACCTAAGTGATCTTTGTATTTAGCAGTTTCCACTCCCTGGAGTATACTTTACCAACATTTCCTTCTGAGACATCCTTACCCTTTCTCCAAAACTTAACCAAGCATCACCTACTTTACTGACCATCTTAGGTAAATGAAGATGCATTTGCCTCTGCTAAGTTCATTATTTACTGCTATTGTACTATAACTGTATATTGTACTATAACGATAAATACCATTTTTTCTAGTCAAAAGATCACATTTATCCCCAAGACCAAACACATCCTAAGGTAAATAAAAGATACCAGATAAATATTTCTTGAATTAGTGGTCCAACACATGAAGCAATGAATAAATCTGCCCCAATATGTTTTCAACTCTTCTACACCAATAAATTGCTACACACAAAAGAGGAAGCATTGGGCTCCAGTTAGGATTTCCAAGGAAGAACTGTTCATTGTATTTTAAGAAGCCTTTCCAATGACACTCTGCAACATTTTCATTGTAATCTATGTTGATGATTATAATGGTAGTATCTTTATTGAAGATTTCAGGAACCTGGGTACCAATGACACTGAGTACAAAATACAAAAAATGAAACAGGATGAAAGGTGGCTGGAAGAATGTGGTTGAACACATGCTTCTGCTATATATTGCATAAGCTCTTATTCCTCCTCATTTCCTACTGACTACCAACCCTTTTATTTGTTAAAGGAATTGTCTTCACAGTTTTCATGGGACCAATCAGATATTATTGGGAATGACTTTGTAAGTAAATTAATACAGGATAGTATGGGCTGATGAAGTACTCTAATATAATTTTATTGCATCAGTGGCAACAGTAAATAAATGCACAGCATAGCATGCTGAGATAGTCTATTGATCTTTTCAGTCAATATTGGATGAAAATTCCTAACAAAACATAAAATTACAATATTGTTAGAAAAGATATCATTTTCAGCTTTTAATACTACAAGCAAATTTGAAAGGATAATTGTTTCATTTTACACACATCTAGTATATATGTCCAGAGAAGGCAATGGCACCCCACTCCAGTACTCCTGCCTGGAAAATCCCATGGACGGAGGAGCCTGGTGGGCTGCAGTCCATGGGGTCGCTAAGAGTCGGACATGACTGAGAGACTTCACTTTCACTTTTCACTTTCCTGCACTGGAGAAGGAAATGGCAACCCACTCCAGTGTTCTTGCCTGGAAAATCCCAGGGACTGGGGAGCCTGGTGCGCTGCTGTTTATGGGGTCGCACAGAGTCGGACACGACTGAAGTGACTTAGCAGCAGCAGCAGCAGTATATATGTCGGAGAAGGCAATGGCAACCCACTCCAGTACTCTTGCCTGGAAAATCCCAGGGAAGGAGGAGCCTGGTGGGCTGCCATCTATGGGGTCGCACAGAGTTGGACACGACTGAAGCGGCAGCAGCAGCAGCAGTATATATGTATATAACCAAGAACCAAATTCATAAACGATCAGAATACACATAGTCATAATACATTTATCATAAGCTTACTTATTATATTACCTTTTAAAGGTAATCAGCCTAATAATAAAATAGGCTAAAATGTTTCTGTCTGACAAAATTTTGTCACAAAATCCAAGTACCCAAGGAAACCTCGGAGATATTCTCCAGGATAACATATTTCCTCCAGAGAACAAATCTTCAATTTATACTCTCAATTATCTATTCAACATGATATCCAAAAAATGTGATTTGGATATCAAAGAGGATTTCAAGAGAAAGAGGGAGTTTCCATAGTGATAAGAGATGTTTACTTTCTTGAAGTAGAAGACATGCTTCAGAAAACATGGTTCAAACCAAACCAGAAAACAAAGAAAGAACTATGAAGCTTTTCAGTGAAGAAAAGATTTTTTCACATAACTAAACAACTACTTTGGATGTTTTGGATTTTAGTTTTCCTAGGAATAATTGACGATAGTCATTGTTTTATTAGGAATTAAAAGTTATTTTCAGATGTATACAAATTTGACCTGAAAATATGTCACATCAAGAAATTCACTTCAGTCAATGGTGAGTCTTTGATCCTGCATTAAGATATCCTAGCAATTAAAAAAGTTTCAGTTAAATTCAACCAGTCTATTAATATGGATTTAATTTTAAGTCATTTAATAATAACTAGTATTTAATTTTAAGTCATTTAATAATAACTACTATTAAGTCATTTAATAATAACTACTAGTTATATAATAACTACATAGCAAGGGAACTTGGTGGGTTTCAGTCCACGGGGACACAAAGAGTCGGACATGACCGAGAAACTGAGCAGACAGAGCAGCAGATCAGATGCTGTGATAGGCACTTGAAGAAATGGAGAGGTATTGGTTTGCAGTTCCTGTTATTGTGGATTGAAAATTTTAGTGGACTCCTCCAATTAAAGAATTTAAGAGTAACTGCCATACCCCTTTGCAGATCATATGAAAAGCTTAAGTTATTACAAACTTAAGGTGGGGGATTCAGGAATACATCACAATAGTAAATTACATTATTGTTGAAGTATCAGTTAGTTCAGTTCAGTTCAGTCACTCAGTCATGCCTGACTCTTTGCGACCCCATGAATCGCAACACGCCAGGCCTCCCTGTCCATCACCAACTCCCGGAGTTCACTCAGACTCACGTCCATCAAGTCAGTGATGCCATCCAGCCATCTCATCCTCTGTTGTCCCCTTCTCCACCTGCCCCCAATCCCTCCCAGCATCAGTCTTTTCCAATGAGTCAAGTCTTCACATGAGGTGGCCAAAGGACTGGAGTTTCAGCTTTAGCATCATTCCTTCCAAAGAAATCCCAGGGCTGATCTCCTTCAGAATGGACTGCTTGGATCTCCTTGAAGTCCAAGGGACTCTCAAGAGTCTTCTCCAACACCACAGTTCAAAAACATCAATTCTTCAGCACTCAGCTTTCTTCACAGTCCAACTCTCACATCCATACATGACCACAGGAAAAACCATAGCCTTGACTAGACAGACCTTTGTTGGCAAAGTAATATCTCTGCTTTTGAATATGCTATGTAGGTTGGTGATAACTTTCCTTCCAAGGAGTAAGTGCCTTTTAATTTCATGGCTGCAGTCACCATCTGCAATGATTTTGGAACCCAAAAAGATAAAGTCTGACACTGTTTCCATGTATCCTTTTAATAAGTTAGATGGAGAGTTTTCTTTTCTTTATTTTTAATTCCTCCCAAATGAGTTTATTTTTTTTCCACAAAGAATGTTATATATCACACATTCTTTAAGAATCAGAAGCTTTTGTCAAGAAAGAAATTTTATTTAAATAAGGTATTTAGCTAGGCAATTTTGAAAAGAATTATTGTTGCTGTTAAAAATTAAATGATCTCTTTGAGACATTTCCTCCTTCATTTTCCAATATTTCTTCTTCCCTTTTGACATCACTACTTTATTGCTTCAGATATTAGACAAAAAGACTAGTCCTTCCATATATGAGACAAAGTGAAAAGTGAAAATATTAGTCGCTCAGTCGTGTCCAACTTATTGCATCTCCATAGAATGTAGCCCTCCAAGCTCCTTTGTCCATAGAATTCTCCAGAAAGAATATTGGAGTGGATAACCATTCCCTTCCCCAGGGGATCTTCCTGACCCAGGGAATGAACCTGGGTCTCCTGCATTGCAGGCAGATTCTTTACCATCTGAGCCACCAACAAAACCTGAGTCAAAAGTGTATTCTAAGTTAAAGTATGCTGAAAATCTATATACTTTAATAGAAAAATAAAATTTCCATGTAAAATACCATATATGTTCATTCTGGGACTTAGAGTTTCCTCAGATTCTGTCATTTTAACAGAATTAAGTTCATCTCTGTAGCTCTCATTATAGAAGATTATTTAAAAAAATATATCAATCTTAGAAGAAGAAGGTCCATCAAATAACAGCTCACCTCTTATTAGGGGATAAATGAACATCTATGAATTCTTCAGTGGTAAAAGAGTACAGATCTTTTTTTTTGTTTGTTTGTTTTGCATGTATGTTTATTTGGTACAGAGGGAGTCGCGGATCTTAGAAATGCATTTTACTCTGGGAAAGTAAATATAAACTCAGAGGAATAGGAGAAATGTTTGAAGTGAGTGAAAAATCAATAAAATATCCCCCAAATGATTGAATACAATCATATCTAAAAACAACCTACATGTTTACCCTAAAGAATAGTATTTTAAATGATATTTTTGAGCACTTAATAATCTCTCTCCTCAATCCTATCAAGAAAACTTGGGTCAGACTGATGAAAATTGTAATCAATATTTTTGTGTCACAACTGACCTTGAAAGGACAAATGTTTTGATTATTGAAAACAGTTAATTTAATAAGAAGAACTTATTTAGCTCAACACAACAAGGATAAATATTACTACAAGTTATCCAAATCTATTTGTTTCCATATTTTGCCAATGATGCAACATTCTGGTAATCACATTAGATTCCAAGATAGTTTGGAAAGGTGCACTGGTTAAACGACACAAAATTTTGGAACTGAACAGTTCTCTAATGGCTGATTGTACCAAAATGACCACAAATGTGGCATTCAGGACTGGGACTCCATTAGCCATTAACCAGGATTTTGGGCTTCTGCCTCCTCTTGCCTGTTTTCTTCCCTTTAAAGCATATAGCAAAATTCTCATGAGAATAAAATGTCTCAGCAAGAATCTTCATTGTTGGTACCTAATTATTGCTTCTGAAGCTCAAATAAACACTTCCAGATAGCCTGAATTTCGGTCAGAATTGAGAACTCCAATGCTTGCCCTTTAACCCAGAACTTTTGAAGTAAAGGTAGACAAGGGGCCAAGAATGACCATTTGATAACTAGTTGGAAGAATCAAAAATGTTCAGGGAGTCACTGTCAACATTTGATAACCAAAAAACTGAACATAAAGCTATTTGATTATGGTTTGTAGGATCGAAAAAAATAATCATCATCATTGAAACACAAAACCAAAAGGTAGACTCATATTTAGCCTGGAAAATAGGGATGACAACCTCTTTCCCCTGCCCAGGAGAGTTAGAAGTGAATTTCTTTTGCATTTCTTCTCCTGGGATGAAGGGCCAGGAGGCAAGCCCTATTGCCATTGTTCTGAGATGTAAGCTCCGCTTACACCAGCACAGGTCCATAGCATCTGAAGGAGTTTCTAAGGCACTGTGTTTAATTGAGACCTCTGCTCATTCCTGCCTTGAGGCCTTGGAGCTGCACTGATCCTGAAGAGGCGTTCCTTGTCATGTATGGTTTTGCTTATGCTCAACCATGTTGTTTTGTAGTTGAGCATCATTTGCTGCTTTAACACTTGCATCTTAATGGTAATGTTAATAGTAACAATGGTGATAGTAAATTTTAAAATTTTCATATCCTTTATGTATTTCAAAATATTCTATTTCATATGTCTCTGCTTTTTAATATGCTGTCTAGGTTGGTCATAGTTTTTCTTCCAAGGAGCAAATATCTTTTAATTTCATGGCCGCACACACCATCCGCAGTGATTTTAGATCCCCAAAAAACAGTCTCTCACTGTTTCCATTGTTTCCGCATCTATTTCCCATGAAGTGATGGGACCAGATACCATGATCTTTGTTTTTTGAATGTTGAGGTTTAAGCCAGCGTTTTCACTCTCCTCTTTCACTTTCATCAAGAGGCTTTTTAGTTCTTCTTTGCTTTCTGCCATAAAGGTGGTGTCATCTGCATATCTGAGGTTATTGATATTTCTCCCGGCAATCTTGAGTCCAGCTTGTGATTCATCCAGCCAAGCATTTCACATGATGTACTCTCCATATAAGTTAAATAAGCAGGGTGACAATATATAGCCTTGACATACTCCTTTCCTGATTTGGAACCAGTCTGTTGTTCCATGTCCAGTTCTAACTGTTGCTTCTTTAATTGCATACAGATTTCTCAGGAGGCAGGTCAGGTGGTCTGACCTTGAAGAATTTTCCCATCTCTTGAAGAATTTTCCACAATTTGTGTGATCCACACATTCAAAGGTTTTGGTAAAGTCAATAAAGCAGTAGTAGATATTTTCCTGGAACTCTCTTGCTTTTTCTATAATACGACAGACATTGGCAATTTGATCTCTGGTTCCTCTGCCTTTTCTAAAGCCAGCTTTGAACATCTGAAAGCTCTCGGTTCACATCCAGTTTGAGCCTCACTTGAAGAACTTTGTGCATTATTTTGCTAGCATGTGAGATGAGTGCAATTGTATGATAGTTTGAACATTCTTTGGCATTTTGTTTCTTTGGGATTAGAGTAAAAACTGACTTTTTCCAGTACAGTGGACACTGCTGAGGTTTCCAGTTTGCGGAGTTTTTCAAATTTTGCAAATAATGGCATAATTGCATTGAATCTATCCTCCAATTTATGAATAATTAACTAAAAAGTATAGAGTTTTCCAATTTATTAATATAATTAATATTTTATATTATCTAGAAAAGGTCTTTCATGTATTTCATTCGGTTTCCTTATATGTATCTGATATACTGTTGAGGCTCTTGAAAATAGCATGATTTTAAAATATTTTCTAATTGCTATTTGGTGTTATTTACAAAAACAATTGATTTTTTAAAATGGACTATGTACTTATCAACCATTCTAATATTACTTATCATTTGAGATATTGTAATAAATGTGTGTACATGTGTGTATAGATAATCCTCATTATTCACAGAATCCACATTTGCAAATCCATCTACTCACTAAAACTTATTTGTAACCCTGCAATAAATGCTTGTGGTAATATTATGGCCAGTTATGAACATGCAGGGTGGAAAAAAAAAATTAGTCAACAACACTAACATTCCCAGATAAAATGATGATACTATTATTTCTTGTTTCACCTCTCATACAGTAAACAAATGTGTTTTGCATTCAATTTGCTACCTCTTTTGCACTTTTGTCCTTTGTGTTCATGATTTTACTCTTTATAATGGCTGCTAGGTCTAGAGGTAAAGAGTGATTAGTGTTCTTAAATGCAATTTTCCTTTAGAGGTGCCTTACAGATGTGTGTTAAATTCTGTTCAGGCATTAGTTACAGTGCTTCTGGGAGTGAGTTCAATGCAATAAATCACATGTGTATACATATATATATATAAAATCATATATATATATAATGAGTTCAATGCAGTAAACCATATATATACATAATCATATATATATATATGCACACACATACATATATATGTATATAGTTGTATGTATTTAAATAGCAAGACATATAGAACAAGGTTATGTATTAATTAATTAATTAAATGATATAACCAGAAGCTCTCAGGTATCTAATCCTATATTTCCTCTGGGAGCATTTGTTCAATGTTTTCTGGTTCTAAGTGATTCAATAGACCATATAAACCACAAATAATTGACAAAAACTTGATGAAAATTATTTTTGATAAAAAATTAATTTACACACTCAAGATACTCAACAAATGAAAGGAGAGACTCAAAGATATTTATAGCTAGGCCATATAATGAAAAAGCTGAAAAACAAAGAGAATCTTGAAAGTAGCAAGAGAAAAGTGATTCATGATGTACAAGATATCCTCAATAGAATTAATTGCTTCTTTCTTATCAGAAACCACAGAGGCAGAATATAGTGGTATGACATAGTCAAAGTCATAAAAGAAAAAGACTCAACCAAAAGCTCCATACCTAGCACAATTATTCTTCAAAAATAAAGAAGAAATTAAGATATTTTTAAATAAATAAAGATGGAGAGTTTTCTTTCAGACTTATTTTATTAGCAATATTAATAGGATTCAAGTGGGAATGACACACTAAATATTAACTTGATTTTACATGAGAAAATAAAGAAGATCATAAATAGAACCTAACAAACATATATTTATTTGTTCATTGACAAATGTTAAATATCTGTTAATGCCACAAGTGTAGGAAAAATAAAGATATGCTACAGCAATAAATGGACTAACATACTACCATTAAATTATTTTTCAAGAAATACGTGATAACAAATATAACATTCTTGATATAATAAGGTGAAAGCAATAGAATTTAAGCTACAGAAAGTGAAAGTGTAGTCACTCAGTTGTGTCTGAGTCTTTGAGGCTTCATGAACTGTAGCCCACCAGGCTCCTCTGTCCATGGAAGTCTTCAGGCAAGGATACTGGGGTGGATTGCCATTTCCTTCTCCAAAGAATCTTCCCAACCCAGGGATTGAACCTGGGTCTCCCACATTGCAGGCAGATTCTTTACCATCTGAGCCACAAGACTGTATTAAAAATAAAAAAACCCATACACAGAATAAAATACAGGAAAGAATACACCAGTATGTTAAAGGATTAACTAAAATCACTTCTGAACAAATTTTATTTAAGTATACAGTTCTGAAACTTTCAAATATTGTACAGTGAACCTGTATAATCTGAAAAAAGCAATGATTAAACATATCAGTGATGCAAGATCAAAAGATAGAGAGGCACACAGTTTTGTGGAAGGTTATTTGCAAAAAGAGGGAGATTTACATAGATTTGCAGCCTGAAAGTAAAGAGGCAGTGGAAAAGAACCAATTGACAATGAAAAGGATTAAAAATTGCTGAAACAAAGGCTTGCAGGAAATTGATAGATCTCTGGAGCACTGATGGGGAAGTTAGACCTGGAAAGGAAAGTGTGATGGAAAATAAATAAATTAATAAAACTTTAGGAAACAAATGTAAGAACCAGAATATAGGTAGTTCATACTCTATGACCTTGATTTTCTCTCTGTGCTTCAAGAAACCATTATTGAAAGAGAAAAGTAGAGGTTGAATAACAGGTATATGTGTGTGCTCAGTCACTCAGTCATGTCCAGCTCTTTGCAAAACAGTGGACCATTGACTGACAGGCTACTCTGGCCATGGGATTTTCCAGGCAAGAATACTGAAGTGGGTTGCCATTTTCCACTACAGGGGATCTTCCCGACCCAGGGATCAAACCCACATCTTTGTGTCTCCTGCATTGGCAGGTGGATTCTTTACCACTGTGCCACCTGGGATGACCTAGTCAATAAACATGTTTTCTTATATCAAATATATAAGATATATACATTTTTTCTTATATCTTTGAATAGTAGATATAGAGAGACTATTCGGAGCACTAGATAGTTGCTGAAGAGAACAAGAGAGGAGTTGCTGAGGAAAATCAAAGATTTAACAAAGACCTCAAAGTCTGTTTGAGGTCAGATCTTAACTCTGTAACAGTGGTATCCTTCTCTACAACTATTTACAATCCTCAATCAAGAATACCTATTTTTTTAAGGAACACTCCTACATCATTGGTGGGAATGTAAATTGATGCAGGCACTCTGGCGAATAGTATGGAAGTTCCTTAAAAAACTAAAAATAGAACTACCATATTATCCAAAAATCCCACTCCTGGACATACATTTAAACAATGCATGTCCCCTAATATTCATTGCCACACTGTTTACAGTAGCCAGGGCATGGAAGCTACCTAAATGCCCATTGATAGAGGAATGAATAAAGAAGATGTGATGCATATATACAGTAGAATATTATTCAGCCATTCAAAATGAATGAAATTATGCCATTTGATCAACTGCCTAGAGGGTGTCCAAGTGAAGTAAGTCAAATAGGCAAAAACAAATATCATATGATATTGCTTGTATGTGAAATTGGGGAATCTAAAAAAGTGGTAGAAATGAACTTATTTGTAAAACAGAAATAGAATTCCAGATGTAGAAAAGAAACTATAGTTCACAAGGGTGAAGTAACAGAAAGAATAAATTGAGAGATTGGGACTGCCATATACATACTACTATATATAAAATAGATAGCTAATAAGAGCATACGATATAGCACAGAGAACTCTACTCAATACTCTGTAATGGCCTATATGGGAATAGAATCTAAAAAAAGAGTGGATATTTATAATGGGTAACTGAATTACTTTGCTATACATCAGAAAGTAATACAACATTCTAAATCAACTATATACCTATTAAAATTTATTTTTAAAAAAACTTGAAAAAATAAGACACAGATAAAATATAAACAAATAGGCATTATGGCAATTAAAAAATAAAATATAAAAAATAATAACTATTTTTATCAAAGTATAGTCAATTTTCCAATGTCATCTTAAAGGTATATAACAAAGTGATTCATTTTTATATATAAACGGAATTTCAGAGTTTTTTTTTCCATTATAGTATTGACTATAGTTTCCTGTTGTACACAGTAAGTCCTTATTTATCTGTTTTACATACAATTTATCCCCTTTCACTATTTCCTTTAGTAACCATAAGAGTATTTTGTGTGCCTGCAAGTCAATTTCTGTTTTGTAAATAAGTTACTACAGTTTATTATTTTATTGGGTTTCATATACAAGTGATGATATATATTTGTCTTTCTCCATCTGCCTTACTTCACTTAATGTGATGAACTCTAGGTGCACTGATGTTGCATTTTGCTGCAAATGGCATTATTTCATTCTTTTTATGGCTGAGTAGTATTCAAATTGCCACCATCACTGGATCATAGAGAAAGCAAGGGAATTGCAGAAAAACATCTACCTCTGTTTCATTTACTACACTAAAGCCTGTTACTGTGTGGATCATAACAACTGTGGAAAGCTCTTAAAGAGATGAGAATATACGACCATCTTACGTGTCTCCTGATAAACCTGTATGCAAGTCAAGAAGCGTCAGTTAGAACCCTGTATGGAACAACTGATTGGTTAAGGACTGAGAAAGGAGTACAATAGGATTGCCTGTTGTCACCCTGTTTACTTAACCTATGCATTGAGCACATCATGAGAAATACTGGGCTGGATGAGTTACAAGCTGGAATCAAAATAGGTGGGAGAAATATTAATAGCCTCAGATATGTGGATGATACCACACTAATGGCAGAAAGTGAAGAGGAACTAAAGAACCTCTTGATGAGGGTGAAGGAAGGGAGTGAAAAAGCTGGTTTAAAGCTAAATATTAAAAATAAGAAAACAAACAAACAAAAAAAAACACAATTGACATCATGAAATTTAGCTCCATTACTTCAGGGCAAATAGAAGAGGAAAAAGTGGAAGCAGTGGAAGATTTCTCTTCTTGGGCTCCAAATTCACTGTGGATGGTGACTGCAGGCATGAAATCACAAAACTGCTTTTTAGCAGCAAAGCTATGACAAATCTAGACAGTGTTTCGAAAAGCAGATACATCACTCTGCCAACAAAGGTCCATATAGTCAAGGCTATCCCGTGTGGCACTAGTGGTAAAGAACCCGCCTGCCAATGCAGGAGACACAAGAGACATGCGTTCATTCCCTGAGTTGGGAAGATCCCCGGGAGAAGGGCATGGCCACCCATGCTATTTTATTGTTGTTACTTTATTTATTTATTTATTTATTTATTTATTTTTTTAAATTTTATTTTATTTTTAAACTTTACATAACTGTATTAGATTTGCCAAATATCAAAATTAATCCGCCACAGGTATACATGTGTTCCCCATCCTGAACCCTCCTCCCTCCTCCCTCCCCATTCCATCCCTCTGTGTCGTCCCAGCGCACCAGCCCCAAGCATCCAGCATCGTGCATCGAACCTGGACTGGCAACTCATTTCATACATGATATTTTACATGTTTCAATGCCATTCTCCCCAATCTTCCCACCCTCTCCCTCTCCCACAGAGTCCATAAGACTGTTCTATACATCAGTGTCTCTTTTGCTGTCTCGTACACAGGGTTATTGTTACCATCTTTCTAAATTCCATATATATGCGTTAGTATACTGTATTTGTGTTTTTCTTTCTGGCTTACTTCACTCTGTATAATAGGCTCCAGTTTCATCCACTTCATTAGAACTGATTCAAATGTATTCTTTTTAATGGCTGAATAATACTCCATTGTGTATATGTACCACTGCTTTCTTATCCATTCATCTGCTGATGGACATCTAGGTTGCTTCCATGTCCTGGCTATTATAAACAGTGCTGCGATGAACATTGGGGTACACGTGTCTCTTTCCCTTCTGGTTTCCTCAGTGTGTATGCCCAGCAGTGGGATTGCTGGATCATAAGGCAGTTCTATTTCCAGTTTTTTAAGGAATCTCCACACTGTTCTCCATAGTGGCTGTACTAGTTTGCATTCCCACCAACAGTGCAAGAGGGTTCCCTTTTCTCCACACCCTCTCCAGCATTTATTACTTGTAGACTTTTGGATCGCAGCCATTCTGACTGGCGTGAAATGGTACCTCATAGTGGTTTTGATTTGCATTTCTCTGATAATGAGTGATGTTGAGCATCTTTTCATGTGTTTGTGAGCCATCTGTATGTCTTCTTTGGAGAAATGTCTATTTAGTTCTTTGGCCCATTTTTTGATTGGGTCATTTATTTTTCTGGAGTTGAGCTGTAGGAGTTGCTTGTATATTCTTGAGATTAGTTGTTTGTCAGTTGCTTCATTTGCTATTATCTTCTCCCATTCTGAAGGCTGTCTTTTCACCTTGCTAATAGTTTCCTTTGATGTGCAGAAGCTTTTAAGGTTAATTAGGTCCCATTTGTTTATTTTTGCTTTTATTTCCAATATTCTGGGAGGTGGGTCATAGAGGATCCTGCTGTGATGTATGTCAGAGAGTGTTTTGCCTATGTTCTCCTCTAGGAGTTTTATAGTTTCTGGTCTTACGTTTAGATCTTTAATCCATTTTGAGTTTATTTTTGTGTATGGTGTTAGAAAGTGTTCTAGTTTCATTCTTTTACAAGTGGTTGACCAGATTTCCCAGCACCACTTGTTAAAGAGATTGTCTTTAATCCATTGTATATTCTTGCCTCCTTTGTCGAAGATAAGGTGTCCATATGTGCGTGGATTTATCTCTGGGCTTTCTATTTTGTTCCATTGATCTATATTTCTGTCTTTGTGCCAGTACCATACTGTCTTGATAACTGTGGCTTTGTAGTAGAGCCTGAAGTCAGGTAGGTTGATTCCTCCAGTTCCATTCTTCTTTCTCAAGATCGCTTTGGCTATTCGAGGTTTTTTGTTTTTCCATACAAATTGTGAAATTATTTGTTCTAGCTCTGTGAAGAATGCTGTTGGTAGCTTGATAGGGATTGCATTGAATCTATAGATTGCTTTGGGTAGTATACTCATTTTCACTATATTGATTCTTCCAATCCATGAACATGGTATATTTCTCCATCTGTTAGTGTCCTCTTTGATTTCTTTCACCAGTGTTTTATAGTTTTCTATATATAGGTCTTTAGTTTCTTTAGGTAGATATATTCCTAAGTATTTTATTCTTTCCGTTGCAATGGTGAATGGAATTGTTTCCTTAATTTCTCTTTGTGTTTTCTCATTATTAGTGTATAGGAATGCAAGGGATTTCTGTGTGTTGTTACTTTAAATAAGGATTCAGTAAATCTAGCCCCTAGTCTGTTTGTTTATGGCCTGGGAGCTAAGAATGTATGTGTGTGTGTGTGTGTGTGTGTATATACACACACACATATATATATATATATGTATATATATAAAGAAAAGAATGACAAATCTGAAACAGAGGACATATGTGGCCTTCAAAACTTAAAATATTTACTATCTGACCCATTATAGAAAATCATGTGCTCATCCCTGAGTTAAGCTATCAACATTAATTTAGATTTACCACAAGGTTTACTTTTTAGATAACTTCTGTCATTTTTGCCTTTTCAGGTTCCATATTAGATTATTTTCTTTCTGCCTGAAAAAATCCCTTTAGCATATCTTTATTGTAGTTCTGTTCACAAGACATACTTGTAGATATTTTTGCCTCATATAAAATTCTAGCTTGTTAATTATTTTCTTTTAGCTTTTGTCATCATTTCTTCTTTAAATTCAGCTGTATGCCTTATTATTGATTTTTGAAGGTAATGGATTTATTTTTTTTTCTGGTTGTTTTCAAGATTTTTCTCTTTGCCTTTGGTTGTCTGATATAGTAACTTGCTATAGTTTTTCTTTTTTAATCTAGAATTTATCGGTTGAAAATTTTAGCATTTCTTCAATCAGCAATGATGTCTTGAAAGCAATGATATCTGTGGAATTCTCTCTCCTCGTTTACATGGAACTCCAATTATATTTTAAATTGTTTCACCAAGTTTCCACATGCTTCTTATGATCTTTTAAATTTTCTATTTGCTTTCTTGGACTTTAATATTTTATTTTTTTGCTTTAATATTTTCTAATGATCAATCCTGTAATTCTTTTACTTCTATATCTAATATGCTATTAAGCTTACCTATTGAATTTTTTTTTCCCAGAAATGCCATTTACATGTACGCATATATATAACCCACTTTTCTGGTAAAATTGCATTTTTCATATATATATATATTTTTAGAGTTCTAACTTTTTTCTTTTCTGCAATAATTTTCTGTTTTATTTTGAATATTTCAAGCTTATAATTATTAACTCCATTGCAGATATTCTGTATATTTGTTTCTAAAGTCTTGTGCTCTTGATTTAAATTATGGTAATTTATCTGTCTTTTTCCTGAGCAGTTTTGATTGAGTACTAGCCATTGTGCCTTGAGGTGACAGAAATACTATTTTCCACCAGGAAATACTTACATTTAATTCTCATAGATATATGGGAATTAGAAATTTCAAATGAATGATTTTAGTTTGTTCAGAGATTAAGGTGATATCATTCCAGATTAAACTCCTGTCAGGAAAATCTATTTCTTGTTAAAAGTCTCATCTCTCTGGTTTTCCTTCTTATAGCTTTTTGAGCTCAAAATTCTTTACTGAATTTTTTTAGCTTTCTGAGACCTACAAACAATTTTTATTTCTATACATGGTTCATTTTTATAGTTGTTTTCAATATTTTTTATTTTTTTTGATTAGTATTAATGACCTATTATGTATAAATTTAAGAAACAGAACTCCCATGAAGACATTGACAGGAAATGATTTGGTAAGCACTGGTCTGCTTAGGAAGTGCTTTAAGATTTGACTCAGCTCCTTGACATTCCCCCTGAATAAGTTATTGAAGGTCACAGTCCATAGTGATCAAGATTGATCTGAGAGTCATTATTTCCATGGTCATGTCTTTCTTAATGAGGATGTTTAGAGAATCAGAGAGTATCTACAGGAGCTTTTATTTCCCTTTTAATACACTGCCTCTCCAGGACATAAGTTACTCATAAAACTGCATATTATGAATATATGTAGTGTGTTACTTTGTGTAAAATAAGTTCTTTGTATTTTTTACATACTTAGAACTTCCCACAAACCAGAACTTAGCTTTGCAACATATGGTACAGTAAAATAATTCATGGAAGCTAGCATAATGGTAGTTGTGAGTTTTAACTAAAGTGAGAATGCATAGTGGAACCCAGAATTACACAGGTAGTCAGGATATTCACATGATGTTGGAGATAAACTGAGCTTAGATGGTAAGGGAAAATGCATGTGGAAGTATCTTTTGATGTCTCTCACATCTTTCTAGTATCTCTTGGGTGTGATTTCCCAGGTTTCATTTGTGTTTAATTTGTTCTGTGCCAGATTATCCTCTTCTTTCTTTGGTCAATTCTCAGTCATCTGAAATGGAAGAAAAGGGATGAATAGATGGAGAAATATTCACAAGGTAATGACAACCTGCCGTGTGTGAGTCTAGCAAGACATTTAAACTTATTTGAGTCTATTGTGTTGATTTATCCAGTCAAGTTCAACATATGATGCAGCATACCAAATATGTGATCTTATAATGGCATGTAATCTTGGTATTTAAACACTAAGAGGTAACATGTGATCTACAGCACTCAGGCCAGGTCTACATATGTAACAAAAACCAGATCACATCACTGTGAAGATAATTAGAATAATAAAGTAAACATAGTTAGTAGTATTATTTGTTAATTCTTATCATTAATGCTAACAGCAACAACCATTAGAAGTGAGTATTTTGCTGAAATTCTAGACAGGGTTTAGGGCAGAGATTGGAGTGGTTCAAGTAAGTCCCATTAAGTAAGATACATCATATTTAGCATGATAAGCATAGAAAATTGAAGATTATTTGTGTGTTATAAAATGGTAAGTGTTAAATAATAAAAATTATTCAAACTGTGTATATAGCCATTTAAAAACAGTGAGTACAAGGGTGGAAATAAGAATGGAATGTTTTTTAAAAACTCTTAAGTTTTAAAAAATTATAATAAGAGGATTTGCTACACAGGAAGGCAGAAATAATCAAGATAAAAAGCAATGACTCAAAGTTTGAAAAGAAAAAAAAGATTTGAAAAGATATCAATAACATAAGAGGATGACTTGATTAGTTTAGCTGAAGACAGAGAATTGAGATGTGATTACTAACTTGTAAAAAAAGAGGGATTTGAATAAACAGTCATGAATACTGTTAAACATAATATAAACAAATGAATAACTACAGATTATGTGATATGTCTGTTTTCTGATATACTTAATTCAGTCTGGCATATGATTTTTTTTAACATATATATCTATAATAATCCCACTTGAATTGTATGAAAACTTTGTTTTATTAAAGTAATGCATCTGGTAGGCTGATGGTCCCACTTGACTTCAAATCAACAGAAGTTCTAGGGGAAATTGTTGCACAGAGATACATGGGGAACTCCCTTACATTAGTAACTAATGTTGGCAGGCTGGTCCATGGGAATTGTACCTTTCTTTTCTTTTCCGTCATATAGATGGTGAAATATAGATTCAGAATAAGTTGCACGGCTTTGTTTTTGTTTCTATGTTTCATTACTTAATAATACATTTCAGTGAGTTCCTCTGCCTAACTCATCCTGAGTCCTTTATGTGTCCCATGAAATGATTAGACCATCCCAAGAATGGCAAAGCAGCTGTTGCCTGTTGAAGGCACTTGATGTTGCTCAAACAATGCCCCAGTGCTCTCTGTAATTTCATAAAAAAGTCAGTCAGAGAGGGTGGAGCTCTTAGACGTGCATAATGGGAACTTTTTCTGTAAAGAGAAATGGGCACTGTTGCTTTGCCATTTGCATATAGATTCCTCTCCTACTGCTACCTGAGAAAATTAAGAGCTTCCACCTTATCAGTTTCTTAAACATGTTTTTGAGAACGTCCACATTTATGTCAGCACTTTTTTGACATCCTAATGACGCCTTTGCGAGGACTGTGGCATCTGTATGGCTTGTTACCAGCCTAATGAAAAGTTGCTTTAGGTGTCAAAATAAATCTAAGAATGTTCTACATTTTAGCTGACTGTAATATATCATCATGGCCTGCTTAAGTGGTATAAACTGCAACATGATAAAGTTGCTAACAAATACCTGTGAGAACCAGTAGCTGGGATAATAGGCATTCAGTGTAAGGATAATATAGTAGCAATAAAAATTACAATAACCAAAGGTTATATACCATACTTTTTAATGGAGTTCTTGGCTAACTGAGCTTTCTTCAACAGTATACACCTAGGTAGGGTGATTCATTATAAATTTTTTTCTTTCTTCCCACTTGGAATAATACTAGTGAATTCATTCCTCAGGTCTTGAGATTCTCCTTTATTTAAATTGTACATCTTGGGAATTGGATTGAGTCTTAACTGTACTTACAGGGAAAGCTCCAAACTGATTTTTCCTAAAATTATCATGGATTCAATGATTTTGTGATTTTTGAAATGAACAAACTAATTCCTACAAACTGAAGGACAGAGAACTAAAACTAATGAAATGGAATGTGTCCACCCATGTTCAGTCTTTTTGTGATCACATAGTAACGTCTTTCTCTTAGACTGCAGTCTCATCACTTCTAAAACTCACACTCTTACCTACAACTGCACTTGACATCAGGTTATGCTTCTTGTTGGGGCCCTCTTAGACCTACTGAAAGTGCTAGTCGCTCCATTGTTTTCGACACTTTGTGACCTTATGGACTGTAACCCACCAGGCTCCTCTGTCCATTGACTTCTCCAGGCAAGAATACTGAGGTGGGTTGCCATTCCCTTCTTCAATAGATATTTCCAACCCAGAGATTGAACCCGGCTCTCCTCCATTGCAGGTGGACTCTACCTTCTGAGCCACCAGGGAATGCCAGGACCTACTGAAGCCATACCCGTTTGTTCTTCCCCGACAACTATCCATATAAAATGCCTTCACTCCTCAAAACTTCCCTATAGTCTAAGGGAGAGTTTTTTTTTTTTTCCTCTCTGTATGAATACTTGTGGAAGAGATGCCATAGGATGCTCATCCTATAGTCACTCATTAGGCCAGAATTCTCTAGTTATTGTAGAGAAAACCCTTTTATCCAACATAATAATCACTGTCGTGAGTTTGTTAATTGAAAGAGTTAAAATATGAAATGATTTTTTTAAGGATATACTCTTTAAATTATTTATTCAAACTTAAAACAGAGATGCATAAAATAACTCCATTTTTTGGTATTGTCCACACCCTAATTTGAGTATAAACCTGGTGATTATCAGTTCAGGTCAGTTGCTCAGTCGTGTCTGACTCCTTGAGACTCCATGAACTGCAGCACACCAGGCCTCCCTGTCCATCACCAACTCCCAGAGTCCACCCAAACCCATGTACATTGAGTCGATGATGCCATCCAACCATCTTATCCTCTGTCATCCCCTTCTCCTCCTGCCTTCAATCTTTCCCAGTATCAGGGTCTTTTCCAACGAGTCAGCCCTTCGCATCAGGTGGCCAAAGTATTGGAGTTTCAGCTTCAACATTAGTCCTTCCAAAGAACACCCAGGACTGATCTCCTTTAGGATGGGCTGGTAGGATTTCCTTGCAGGGCAAGGGACTCTCAAGAGTTTTCTCCAATATATCAGTTCAAAAGCATCAATTCTTCAGTGCTCAGCTTTCTTTATAGTCCAACTCTCACATCCATACATGCCCAATGGAAAAACCATAGCCTTGACTATATGGACCTTTGTTAGCAAAGTAATGTCTCTGCTTTTTAATATGCTGTTTAGATTGGTCATAACTTTCCTTCCAAGGAGTAAAGTGAAAGTAAAGACTCTCAGTCGTGTCTGACTCTTTGCGACCCCATGGACTGTAGCCTATCAGGCTCCTCCGTCCATGGGATTTTCCAGGCAAGAGTGCTGGAGTGGATTGCCATTTCCTTCTCCAGGGGATCTTTCCAACCCAGGAATCGAACCCAGGTATCCTGCATTGCAGGCAGACGCTTTACCAGCGTCTTTTAATTTCATGGTTGCAATCACCATCTGCAGTGATTTTGGAGCCCAGAAAAATAAAGTCAGCCACTGTTTCCACTGTTTCCCTATCTATCTGCCATGAAGTGTTGGGACCAGATGCCATGATCTTATTTTTCTGAATTTTGAGCTTTAAGCCAACATTTTCACTCTCCTCTTTCACTTTCACCAAGAGGATCTTTAGTTCTTCTTCACTTATTGCCATAAAGGTGGTGTGATCTGCATACTTCAGGTTATTGATATTTCTCCCAGCAATCTTGATTCCAGCTTGTGTTTCCTTCAGCCCAGCATTTCTCATGATGTACTCTGCATATAAGTTAAATAAGCAGGGTGACAATATACAGCCTTGATGTACTCCTTTTCCTATTTGCAATCAGTCTGTTGTTCCCTGTCCAGTTCTAACTGTTGCTTCCTGACCTGTGTATAGGTTTCTCAAGAGGCAGGTCAGGTGGTCTGGTATTCCCATCTCTTTCAGAATTTTCCACAGTTTATTGTGATCCACACAGTCAAAGGCTTTGGCATAGTCAATAAAGCAGAAATAGATGTTTTTCTGGAACTCTCTTTCTTTTTCCATGATCCAGTGGAGGTTGACAATTTGATCTCTGGTTCCTCTGCCTTTTCGAAAACCAGATTGAACATCTGAAAGTTCACGGTTCACGTATTGCTGAAGCCTGGCTTGGAGAATTTTGAGCATTACTTTACTGGCGTGTGAGATGAGTGCAATTGTGCGATAGTTTAAACATTCTTTGGCATTGCCTTTCTTTGGGATTGGAATGAAAACTGACCTTTTCCAGTCCTGTGGCCACTGCTGAGTTTTCCATATTTGCTGGCGTATTGAGTGCAGCTCTTTCACAGTGTCATCTTTCAGGATTTGAAATAGCTCAACTGGAATTATAATTTATCACTATTTTCCTTGCATAAACTCTGTTAATGCATTATTTATGATTTCTAGACTGAGATTCTTTAAAATGGAGCAACATCTGAAATATACTTGTGTATATTTACATTTTTTCCTCCAACATTTATCATTGTCTTGCCTTGACTAAATTGGAGAGCAGTATTATGTGGTAGCCTTTTGTGAATAAGAAATTGATTTTAATGAATCTTTCTATGGCACTGTATTAGTTTTCTATTTCTGCATAACAAATTACCCCAAACTTAGAGGCTTAAAACAATACATATTTATTATCTTATAGATTTTGAAGGTCAGAACTCTTGACATAACTTATACTTGGATTCTCTGCTCAGAAGCCCACTAAGCTGATATCAAATTGTCAGTCACCCTATTTTATCATCTGAGGAAAGAATCATCTTTGAAATTCCTTCAGGTTTTTGACCACAGTTACTTCCTTGTACTTTGTGACTGATGCTCCTGGCTTCTTACTGGCTTTTTGCTGAAGGTGACCTTCAGGTCATAGAAACTACCCCCAGTTCTTTGCTACATGGTTTTCCCCACAGGTCATTTTCTAAAAGGCTCTTTACTTCTTTAAGGCCAACATAAGAATCTCTCTCTCTAGTGCACTAAGATGGAGTCTTTTGTAATGTAATAGAACCATAGGAGTAACATGCCATCACTTTGGCCACATAGCATAACCTAAGTAGAGGAATGGTTTCCCCTCAGCTTTGTCATATTCTGTAGGTTAGAAGCAAATTACAGTTTCTACCTGCACTTAAGGTGAGAGATTATACAAGAGTATGACTCATTAGGGATGAATTTAGGTTATGTCCATTATAGACATTCAAATTAAACTACTTTTCTTAAAATTAACAGCTGTATTTTTAATATGCATATTTCATCAGTTAACATAATATACAATTAAATTGAATAATTAGGATGTCACATAATATGGGTTGAACAGACTTGAAGATAAATACAACTGAGTATTGGAAAACATACAACTCAACCAATTAGAGTAAGTCATGAGTTTAATAAAGGACTCCATATGTATGCTTTACAGAAAGATTTGACAGTGTGTGTAAAGTCAATAAGTCCATGTAAGTGTGACAGTTCAGAGAATTTCTTTTATTTGGTAGGAGCTATTCCACGTTTAAGGTCAGGAGGGGCGGCAGTGAGGAGATACCCCTCGTCTAAGGTAAGGAGCAGCGGTTATGCTTTGCTAGAGCAGCCGTGAAGAGATACCCCATGTCCAAGGTAAGAGAAACCCAAGTAAGACAGTAGGTGTTGCAAGAGGGCATCAGAGGGCAGACACACTGAAACCATAATCACAGAAAACTAGTCAATCTAATCACACTAGGACCACAGCCTTGTCTAACTCAATGAAACTAAGCCATGCCCTTGGGGCCACCCAAGATGGGTGGGTCATGGTGGAGAGGTCTGACAGAATGTGGTCCACTGGAGAATGGAATGGCAAACCACTTTGGTATTCTTGCCTTGAGAACCCCATGAACAGTATGAAAAGGCAAAATGATAAGATACTGAAAGGGGAACTCCCCAGGTCAGTAGGTGCCCAATATGCTACTGGAGATCAGTGGAGAAATAACTCCAGAAAGAATGAAGGGATGGAGCCAAAGCAAAAAGAATACCCAGCTGTGGATGGGACTGGTGATAGAAGCAAGGTCTGATGCTGTAAAGAGCAATATTGCATAGGAACCTGGAATGTCAGGTCCATGAATCAAGGAAATTGGAAGTGGTCAAACAGGAGATGGCAAGAGTGAACGTTGACATTCTAGGAATCAGTGAACTGAAATGGACTGGAATGGGTGAATTTAACTCAGATGACCATTATATCTACTACTGTGGACAGGAATCCCTTAAAAGAAATGGAGTAGCCATCATGGTCAACAAAAAGAGTCTGAAATGCAGTACTTGGATGCAAACTCAAAAATGACAGAATGAGCTCTGTTCGTTTCCAAGGCAAACCATTCAATATCACAGTTATCCAAGTCTATGCCCCAACCAGTAATGCTGAAGAAGCTGCAGTTGAAAGGTGCTATGAAGACCTACAAGACCTTTTAGAAATAACACCCAAAAAATATGTCCTTTTCATTATAGGGGACTGGAATGCAAAAGTAAGAAGTCAAGAAAAACCTGGAGTAACAGGCAAATTTGCCCTTGGAGTATGGAATGAAGTAGGGAAAAGACTAATAGAGTTTTGCCAGGAAAATGCACTGGTCATAGCAAACACCCTCTTCCAACAACACAAGAGAAGACTCTACACATGGACATAACCAGATGGTCAACACTGAAATCAGACTGATTATTTTCTCTGCAGCCAAAGATGGAGAAGCTCTATACGGTCAACAAAAACAAGACTGGGAGCTGACTGTGGCTCAGATCATGAACTCCTTATTGCCAAATTCAGACTTAAATTGAAGAAAGTAGGGAAAACCGCTAGACCATTCAGGTATGACCTAAATATAATCCCTTATGATTACACAATGGAAGTGAGAAATCGATTTAAGGGACTAGATCTGATAGATAGAGTGCCTGATGAACTATGGATGGAGGTTCGTGACATTGTACAGGAGACAGGGATCAAGACCATCCCCATGGAAAAGATGTGAAAAAGCAAAATGGCTGTCTGAGGAGGCCTTACAAATAGCTATGAAAAGAAGAGAAGTGAAAAGCAAAGGAGAAAAGGGAAGATATAAACATCTGAATGCAGAGTTCCAAAGAATAGCAAGAAGAGATAAGAAAGCCTTCCTCAGTGATCAGTGCAAAGAAACAGAGGAAAACAACAGAATGGGAAAGACCAGAGATCTCTTCAAGAAAATTAGAGATACCAAGGGAACATTTCATGCAAAGATGGCCTCGATAAAGGTCAGAAATGGTAGGGACCTAACAGAAGCAGAAGATATTAAGAAGAGGTGGCAAGAATACACTGAAAAACTGTACCAAAAAAACGATCTTCACGACCCAGATAATCACGATGGTGTGATCACTCACCTAGAGCCAGACATCCTGGAATGTGA
This sequence comes from Bubalus kerabau, assembly GCF_029407905.1. NCBI lineage: Eukaryota > Metazoa > Chordata > Mammalia > Artiodactyla > Bovidae > Bubalus > Bubalus kerabau. The sequence goes on along the minus strand of NC_073644.1, from coordinate 20,286,964 downwards.
AGTCAAGTGGGCCTTAGAAAGCATCACTATGAACAAAGCTAGTGGAGGTGGTGGAATTCCAGTTGAGCTATTTCAAATCCTGAAAGATGATGCTGTGAAAGTGCTGTACTAAATATGTCAGCAAATTTGGAAAACTCAGCAGTGGCCACAGGACTGGAAAAGGTCAATTTTCATTCCAATCCCAAAGAAAGGCAATGTCAAAGAATGCTCAAACTACCACACAATTGCACTCATCTCACATGCTTGTAAAGTAATGCTCAAAATTCTCCAAGCCAGGCTTCAGCAATACGTGAACCATGAACTTCCATATGTTGAAGCTGGTTTTAGAAAAGGCAGAAGAACCAGAGATCAAATTGCCAACCTCCACTGGATCATGGAAAAAGAAAGAGAGTTCCAGAAAAACATCTATTTCTGCTTTATTGACTATGCCAAAGCCTTTGACTTTGTGGATCACAATAAACTGTGGAAAATTCTGAAAGAGATGGGAATGCCAGAGCACCTGACCTGCCTCTTGAGAAACCTATACACAGGTCAGGAAGCAACAGTTAGAACTGGACAGGGAACAACAGACTGATTGCAAATAGGAAAAGGAGTACATCAAGGCTGTATATTGTCACCCTGCTTATTTAACTTATATGCAGAGTACATCATGAGAAATGCTGGGCTGGAAGAAACACAAGCTGGAATCAAGATTGCAGGGAGATATATTAATAACCTCAGATATGCAGATGACACCACCCTTAGGGCAGAAAGTGAAGAGGAACTAAAAAGCCTCTTGATGAAAGTGAAAATGGAGAGTGAAAAAGTTGGCTTAAAGCTCAACATTCAGAAGATGAAGATCATGGCATCTGGTCCTATGACTTCATGGGAAATAGATGAGGAAACAGTGGAAACAGTTTCAGACTTTATTTTGGGAGGCTCCAAAATCACTACAGATGGTGACTGCAGCCATGAAATTAAAAGGCACTTACTCCTTGGAAGAAAAGTTATGACCAACCTAGATAGCATATTGAAAAGCAGAGACATTACTTTGCCAACAAAGGTCTTTCTAGTCAAGGCTATGGTTTTTCCAGTGGTCATGTATGGATGTGAGAGTTGGACTGGGAAGAAAGCTGAGTGCCAAAGAATTGATGCTTTTGAACTGTGGTGTTGGAGAAGACTCTTGAGAGACCTTGGACTGCAAGGAGTTCCAACCAGTCCATTCTGAAGGATATCAGCCCTGGGATTTCTTTGGAAGGAATGATGCTAAAGCTGAAACTCCAGTACTCTGGCCACCTCATGCGAAGAGTTGACTCATTGGAAAAGACTCTGATGCTGGGAGGGATTGGGGGCAGGAGGAGAAGGGGACGACAGAAGATGAGATGTTTGGATGGCATTACCGACTTGATGGACATGAGTCTGAGTGAACTCTGGGAGTTGGCGATGGACAGGGAGACCTGGTGTGCTGCGATTCATGGGGTCACAAAGAATCGGACATGACTGAGCAACTGAACTGACCTGAACTGAACTGAATCCACTTAAGGTTATGGGTCATGATTTTATATGCACACACACACATTACACATATTGGGCTTTGTATACAGCAAACTGTCAATAAACAGTGACTAGACAAAGGAAGCTGGGAAAGCACTACAATACAAGTGCTGTGCCGCTGTTTACAGGGAGTAATTGGTATATGAAAATTGATGAAAATTTGATATTCTGCTAGTAAATCATATTTGAGCTAATGGGAATATTAAGTGACATCTATTCTAGCTACAGAGAAGGCAATGACACCCCACTCCAGTACTCTTGCCTGGAAAATCCCATGGATTGAGGAGCCAGGTGGGCTGCAGTCCATGGAGTCGCTAAGAGTCGGATAAGACTGATCGTCTTCACTTTCACTTTTCACTTTCATGCATTGGAGAATGCAATGGCAACCCACTCTAGTGTTCTTGCCTGGAGAATCCCAGGGACGGGGGAGCCTGGTGGGCTGCCGTCTCTGGGGTCGCACAGAGTCGGACATGACTGAAGTAACTTAGCAGCAGCAGCAGCAGTCTAGCTATGTCTTTTTATAAGTATGGAAACATAGACCAAGGAAACTTATCATTGAATCAATACTGCATGCCTACTTTATTTATAAGTTCACTATAATAAGGAAAGAGAGAGACATGAGCCAAGTGCTGTGAAATGATGATGAAACACATGCATGGTTATGTTAGAAGCAGAGACTTAAGGAAAGTTAAATGTGGGATATTGGAGCTGAGCCCAGAAGAACTGAGAAAGAGAAAGAGGGAAAAATGAAGAAAAACTTAGTCTTGATGGAAAGTACAGAATTAGCTGAAGCACAGAGGCATGAAAACTTAAGAGTTTACTCAGACATCATAAAGTGAAAGCTCTCATTTTAAAGAAAAGCGTATTTTAAAGGAAATTAGGTATTCCTCAAAACTTCAAAAGTCTGTAAATTTAAAGTGAAATTTTAAAGGGTGTTAGACTCCATGCAAAGTAGCATAATAATATTATCTAATATAGAATTACATTCATAAGTGATTTTTGAGTAATAGTATGATCATGAGTGTTAGGAATATACTTATAGATGTAGTTTCTGAGATGAACTTGAAGAGAGAGATAACAGAAGACCTCAATATACTCTAAGCCCAAGTGCGACCCTCATCTTGAACTGCCATCACAGTGGATGGGAAATCCAAGTGGAATTAACCTCAAAGCCCAGAGTTCTTAAAGGGGCATAATTGTGAATATTGAATCCTCATGGGATAAAGACAAGTGGATAAATGGGTTCCAGAAAGCTTTGAAACCCTTCATTGATATTGTAGATATGATCAAGATGTCAATCAATGATGGTGACAGGTGATGTGGACAGTATAATTGGAAATAGGCTTCCAAGAAAAGAAAATCAGAAGAGAAGCCAATGGTGAGCAGCATAATGGAGCAGTCATGTGGACCCAAGCTCACTTTTGGCCATGGGAGAAAGCTTGTGGGGGGATGAAAAGCTACAACTTAGAGGTCATAAGAAATGGTGCTTAAAAAAAAAAAGTTAATATTTTTAAGTGGTTGAAGATGTAGAAATAATCATAAGAATAGTTGGAAGACAAAGGAAAATTCCTATGTAATGAAAGAGGTGTTCCTGAGTGTATTTGCACAGGTTTAGAAGTTGAGGCAGACAGAATGAGGTTGAGAGAAAGTAGTGACCATTAATTTTTAAGTTCAAACTAAAGTTTAGATGCTCTCATTGTAGATATACACCATATTAAATAGTTGCATGACTTATAGTTAAAAGCAATATCCATTTACTGTTTTCTCATCACAAGACATACAACTTGTTTAAACTTCAGCTGGATGACATCATGAAACAAGCATTGTTAGTGCATAGCTGCTATTGTAATATTTCTGAAAATGTGTTTTCTTGTGGTGGGGTCAACACTGGTTCTGTTAACTAAATAACTCCATATGGAAATTCTGCATACATACTGTTTCAGTTCAGTTCAGTTCAGTTCAGTCTCTCAGTCGTGTCCGACTCTTTGCGACCCCATGAATCACAGCACGCCCACCATATTGTTAAGTAAATCCACACGATACACATTCAATAGAGTGAATTTCCTTCTTGAGCTATCAAAGCCATTTGTTGACAGAGAGAGAAAGAGAGAGAGAGAGAGAGAGAAAGAGAGAGAGAGAGCTCAATCCTACTGTCCTTCCTTAACTTTTTTCCTTCCAAACATACCTATACATTTTGTATTTCCATTAACATTTACTATGCAACCTTACTTTATCTAATTATTCTACTATTCCTTTAGGACTGTATGTTGTGAATAACACCCTCTGTTACTTATTTACTTGTTTCATTGTTTTGTTTCCCCCCACCCTGCAAATTAACTTCTTACAACTCAGTTGTAACTGAGAACATACAAGCTCAGTTTTCTCCCCTTCTAGAAAATTCCATCCTCAGACCTATTGCTTACTTTGATTCCACTTTATTGCTATATTTCTTGAAAGAGCTATCTACACTTTATCATTAAGAATTTGCATTTTTCCCTTAAATCAGTGCCTAAGAGTGAGTTAGTCAAAAGCCTTATAATTTTTTTTCTAGTTTTAAGTCTTCCTTGAAAGTTCTTCACAATTCTTCAGTGAAAAGAAAGTGATTCTTGATTTTCATTTGCTTCCTGTAGATTTTTTTTTCTTTTCTCTATTTTTCTAATATATTTCTGTTTTGCCTTATAGCATTTTAAACTTAAATTTATTGTTGACTAATATTGAACCTTAAAGCTATCCTGTGCTTTTGTTTTCTCATTTGTTGGCTCTTTTAACAGATATGAACACAAGACAACCCAAACTTATTTTATAAAATTAGACAGTTGTTTGCCCGCATTCTGCTTTTATATAAGTAAATAGGAGTTCTCATAAGAATATAAGAGAACATTCTGTTAGGGGTTGATTAGGAAGTGAGTGAGATCCTCAAATTATAGCCAAAGTGCTGCCATTCCCAGGCATACCTTGTTCAAACACAACCACATAGTCATTGTCTCTTTGTTCATTCACTTCTGTTAATGCTTCATGGCCTTTCCCTATTTTGCTTACTGCTTTATTCTAGAAAGTATCTGGCACATATTTGATGCCTAATAAATATCTATTAAATGATGTAATAAACAGACATACTTTTCTACCACCACTCTCCTCTCTCTCTTAGCTTAATGAAGAGCTTTCAAAACTTTCAAAAGTAGCTTCAGATAATGCTTCTTCATTCCATTATAGTTTCACTTTTAGATTTTTCCTTTAATAAGGTTGATTTGACACCTTCTCTTTATGTTTCTGCTTGCTTTGTAATTTTCTAGGTGGATTCTTTATGAGAAATATTAGGTTTTCCAAAAGCTGCTTCTTGTGTTATGATGGCCCTCAATCCCCATAACCATTGATTATATTATCTTTTGTTGAAGAATTTAGGTATCGAAGTGCTAAAAGCTGTATAAATTGTTAATGAAATGGAGACACTTGGATGCATAATTCAATTGTATTAGATGAATAGGTCAGATATGTTAGAGCCACAGCACTGGCAATAGATGGGAGATTTCTTCAGCACTACTAAAATAGAGGGCTGAGAGAGTTACTGGTGTTACAACTAGGATGAATTACTGCGACCAGCCGAGATATAATAACGGTATGAATTATTGAATTGACATCTTCCTGAGACAGCTTTGGTCACAGCCTTGCTATGTTCTGGAGATGATAGAAGGAGATTTGTGTGATGTAAATTTATAATCAAAGGGTGTTCAGGATGAAAGATGACCTCCAAGGTTATGAACCTGAGCAGGAGACTGCATCATCACATGAAAAAGAAACAGTAAAATATGAAGCATTCTTCAGTTACTAGTTGGAAGTCAAAGAAACTCTACTCTCTTACAAATTTAACTCTAGAAAAGTTTCAGATAGGTAGAGATAGAATATAAAATAGTGAGATAATTATGCTTTGTGTGGCGGAGGTGAGGAAAGCAGATCAGTACAATATTATGAAAAATGTTTCTTGAAATTCTACCTAAGACAGGATTAGCAACTAAAACATTTGGATTTTGAGGAGCACAGAGACCTAAAGTTACACACACACAGACACACTACATTTACATGGCAAATACTTAGGCAATTTGAGTCCCATATATGGTTAGAAGTGGGATATTTTGTTAATGTACTGATGGCCTCAAATAGATCAAAGGGATACCCTTATTTTGGAAAAATATGCTCTGATCCTGCTGATTGGAAGCATCCTTTTTCTTCTGAGCTCAGCTAACTGTGCAAGAGGAATCCAAACAGGCTGAGAGCACACTCCTTTGCCATCACTTCTTGACACACTGAGTGATGGAGATGGATCTGGGAGGCAGCATCTCCTTCTGAAAACAAAGTAGCCTTTAAAAAGGGCTGTTAAACTGCTGTCTCTTGTTTGATTATTCTGTCCTCAGTAAAGTCCTTTATTTTTTATTACTAAATGGTCATTTTTATGGATGACATTATTTTCATTCGATGACTGTTTCAAGAAACAATAGGTCAAAAGCAGCAAACTATAGACCAGAGCTGGGACTATGAAGAAAATTATCCCAAATAATAGACCATGGTCAGTTCAGTCTAAAAGAGCATCCTCCAGGAAACCCTGTCAGAAAATTCAGGGAAAGTTTAGGGAAAATCTCTTATAGACATGGTTTTAATTTAATGTAATGAAATAGTAATGCATAGATTTATACCATGCAATAAGACATTTTTATGTCTATGCATAATTTCAAATTACATATGAAAAATACAGTAACTCAAATTAATGCATTTCTAACATATGATCAATTGCATTGCATTTCCTGGCTGTTAAAATTGTGTTTTATAGCATCAATAACAAATGTAATAAAAAGTATTTCCTTATTAGGTCCTTCATTTTTTTTTTTTTAAGAAAGGCAATAACATAAAATTGCTATCTTCAAAGTTACTTTCTTTTTAAAAATGACTTAATTGTTCTTATATTGTGTAATAAAGAGAAGAGACGTTATTGACAAAATTAATTCCAAAAAACCCCACACTATTCTGCTCTTTATTTTCTTCTAAGACAACAAAGATACATCAAAGACAACTGAAAAATAGTCCTGGAAAAAGAACTTATTGTTACTTATACTGTCAGAATCAGTAAAATACAACCTCCTTGGTTTATTGACTTGAAGATATTTAAATCACTGCTCTTTTAGTTTAAATAATTCATTGTTTTCAGATTTTATTTACTTAAATAGAAATTGTTTAAAACTTATACTCAAAAGAACTAATATTTAGCTTGTCTGTATTTTTTCATCTCCAGTGAGTATTCTGTTTTCTTTCCCATTGCATGCACAGAGGCTGTCAGCCATTCTTTTCCCTCTGCTGTTCCCCAGCCTAGAGAAAATAAAGTTTCTCATACAAGAAGAGGGGAGATAATTCAATAAAATAATTTGCAAAGGGACTAAGAATTTTCTCACTCCCTAACAATTGGAGAGAATTGATTTCTTTTTAGATTGAGAATAACACTAATTTTAAAATTCTGTTTTCAAGGCTCTGAATGCTTATTCTGTGCAACCCAAAACTTGTTTTTATCCTCATGTCACCTAGTGAACTCTATAGCCATGATAGTCATAAAGAGGTAAGCAGCCATAAAAGTGACTATATTCAAAAAGTCCAGAAGGGAAAAATATATTTGACAAAAGACACAGAATTAAGTATTTTGTGTTAGAGTCCACTAAACATTAATTCTATATATTTTTAAGATGAAAATAAACCTACCATTGAAGTCTGCTAAGATGACTTGTTGCTCAGTTGGTAAAGAATCTGCCTGCAGTGCAGGAGACCAGGGCTCGATCTCCAGGTTGAGAAGATCCCCTGGAGAAGGAAATGATAACCCACTCCAGTATTCTTGCCTGGAGAATCCCACAGACAGAGGAGCCTGCCAGACTACAGTCTAAGGGGTCCCAATAACTGAACACAACTTAGCAACTAAACCACCACCAAGATTGGCTTGAAATGGCCTTTTCTGGCCTAGGCATCTATGGAACATTAGGGATTATTCTCATCATAATTATCAGTGACCTTGTGACCTGAATCCACTACGGACAATGTCCAGTGCTACATGCTGAAATTCCTGCTTTGTGGAGTATGAAATCCATCTAAGGAAAAAAAAAACTTACACAGGTAACAACAGTACATGATGAAAGTGAAAGTGGCTCCATCATGTCCGACTCTTTGTGACCCAATGGAATAGTCCATGTAATTCTCCAGGCCAGAATACTGGAGTGGGTAGCCAACCCAGGGATCGATCCTAGGTCTCCCTCATTGCAGGCAGATTCTTTACCAGCTGAGCCACAAGGGAAGCCCACAGTACATGATAATAGATGCTAAGATTCATGATGAAGAGCCAGGATAGGATTGATTCTATAAAATATGTTTTAAATTCCATTCACTGAAAATGCATTCCCTTCCTTTCACTCTTATTTTTTGTTCGTAATATGTCGATTCACGGTTGGAGTATTTCCTTTTACTGGCACATCATTTTGAATTGAAGAGTTGTATGAGGATATGTTTCCCCCACTCACTTAGCTGATGTGCTCACCTCCTAGGAGCAAACATTTTCTAGATTCTCTCATTTCTCAGAAACCCATGGATGAGCCTGGCAATTGACATCTTTAAATTACTGATGACCTGTAGTATTAATCCTTTCACCTTGCTAAGGCATGCCTGCTCGGCCATGGTAATCAGGCTTTTTTGCTCATCATAATCCCATTAACAAATTGAAAGATAGAACAAGACTTTTTTTTTAAACAATCCCTCTGACAGGAAGCAGTGCAAAGGGGTTATAATTATGGATTATGTCTTTTATTATACATTGGAGCAAGCACACATTAGCCTAATTAAAAACACAGTGTGAATATTCAACTGCATCGAGCTGCAAATGTTTAAGGGCTGTCTGTAACAGCTGAAAATGTATTTTGGTCTCATAGCAAACCTCGTCAAGTTGTATGGAAAACTGACTTCAGGCACTGAGGATTGCACATTTTTGTGTTGGCAGATTTACCGAGACCCCATCTTGTAAAACACTTTCTAATCTAGGACTCAGAGACAAAGCATAGCTGAATGAACCACAGAATTATGAAATGAGGCTTTGCTGAGGTCTAGCAACAGATAGAAGTCAGATACTCCGTTTCAATAACTATCCCAATCTGATTTCAGTTTCACTAAATATACCAAACTATCTTTAGAAGAATCCTTGAGTGAACAAAAATCTACCCCAGACCTAGGCAGAAAACACTGTTTCAACATTTTAAGAAGCTACCTGATTGTCAGCTTCCAGTGTTGACTTGGAATCATAGAACTGTATAACTAGATTCACACATATCTAGGCAACACAGTTCAATTCTAAAATTAGACTGAAGATCCAACAGGTGAAATGACTTGTCTAAATACATGGGGCACATGACAGCAGAGTTGGACCAGAATTTTGTTGTTCAGTCACTCAGTCATGTCCAACCCTTTGTGAACCCATGGACTACAGCATACCAGGCTTCCCTGTGCTTCACTATCTCTAGGAGTTTGCTCAAACTCATGTCCATTGAGTCAATGATGCCATCCAACCATCTTATCATCTGTCATCCCCTTCTCCTCTTGCCCTCAAGCTTTCCCAGCATCATGGTCTTTACCAGTGAGTCAGCTCTTCACATCAGGTGGCCAAAATATTGGCACTTCAGTTTCATCAAGAGTCATTTAAATGAATATTCAAGGTTGATTTCCTTTTGGATTGACTGGTTTGATCTCCTTGCTATCTAAGAGACTCTCAGGAGTCTTCTCCAGCATCACAATTCAAAATCATTAATTCTTTGGTGCTCAGCCTTCTTTATCTAGAAACATTTGATTAGGCTGCTCATTGCATAACTACGAAGCACTGATTATGAAAACTATGATGAACAACCTGGAGAGTCCCTTGCCAAAGCTCTAGAAATTTCTATGGTTCACAGTTCGCTTCATGACCTACTACGTTTTTAATCTACCTCATTTAAGTATTGAATTTTCTCCACTTTTCATCAGGATAAATCTCTTCTATCTCTGATTTAAATTATTTTTATTGAAATTGTATTCTCCTTATTTTACCATCAGATGTAATACTTCTTTAAAATGTGCCATTATGCTGCTGACATCTGATAAATACTCTTTTCCTCTTTCAGGTAAGTATTGAGCCTTAGTTCAGAAAGTGCACTGTTAATGACTTAACTTTAATGCACTAAAATATCAGTGTGATTCACATGTGCACCAAAGCTAAATTTAAGGTCACTGAGCAGTGATGGGTAGAGATGTAACCTTTCCAGTATGTAACACTATGGCAAGCAGAACTCAGAGAGTATGGTACATGCTGTCATTTGCTTGTATTGGCAACACGGTGACTGGGTCTAGGTCATGGCATCAAAACAGCGTTGGATCTTTCCTAAACGTGCTACCTAAACACGAATCAAATTCCTTCTCCTGCTCTAAGTCTATATTCTGAGCTATGTCATCTTGTACCTGAAAGATGCCAATAGTCTCAGCATTGATCAAGTTTTTCCACAGCTGCCTACCTTTAACCCATTTTCCACAAAGCAGTCATCAGATAGTCTTAAAATACAGATCCCATTACATCTCTTTCCTTTGAACTATTTCAGTAGCTGACTAATGCCACTAAAATAGAGACCAAATCCTTTACCATTGCTTCCAAGGTCAGGCCAGTTCTTCTGACCCTTTCTTTGCCTGGCTCTGCTCTAATCCCACCACTGTGGTCACCATTTTTTTCCATCCATGCACCAAGATACTTCCTAGCTCAGAAACTTTGAATCAATAATTTTCAATCCCTAGAAAACTTTTCTCTTGCTTTTGGAATAATCAAATCTTTATCTTTCAAGTTTCAGCATAAATATCATTTATGACAGGGACTTCCTGTTCCCATCTTGTAACTCCACCCCATATCTGAGGTAAGGCATTGTGTCATGTGCTTTCCAGGGTTTATTATCATTGTAATTTAACAATATTCTGTGTAACTATTAATTTAATATTTATCTATTCCCCTAGATTAAAAGTTCCATGAAATCCCAGACCCAATTTTTTTTCATCACCCTGTTCCCAACATAGGGAGCAGGGACTATACATAGCACATAAAAGTGAAAGTGAAAATGAAAGTCTCTCAGTCGTGTCCGACTCTTTGCAACCCCATGGACTATACAGTCCATGGAATTCTGTAGTCCAGAATACTAGAGTGGGTAGCCTTTCCCTTCTCCGGGGTGTCTTCCCAGCCCAGAGATTGAACCCAAGTCTCCTGTATTGCAGGTTGATTCTTTACCAGTTGAGCCACAAGGGAAGCCCAAGAATACTTGAGTGGGTAGCCTACCCCTTCTCCAGGGGATCTTCCCCACCCAGGAATTGAACCAGGGTCTCCTGCATTGCAGGTGGATTCTTTACCAGCTGACCTATGAGGGAAGCCCATACATAGCACATAGCAGACATATAATACATACTGCGGACACACATTGGGTAGGAAGTAATGAAATCAAGTCTCTGAGACTGCAGGGCACTTGCACATCCTATTTCATCTACTTGAGATAATCTCCTTTCTACTTCACTTTAATGTCTGTTAAACCTTCAGAGCCTAGTGCAAATATCATCTTATAATGATTTGCATACCGAGGCTAATTCTCTCTGTTGGGCTCTTGTGGTAGCTTTCACTACCACTTATAGCATTTTTCATGATAATTTGATGTTTAATTGTGCAAAAGTTTTATCATTATCTTGCTTGCACTTAAGCTTAAAGAACACAATTTACATGAAATTCTGCTTACCAATGTGCTAAGTTTTCAGGACAGTATCAACTACATAGTCAGCTCTGAGAAAATATTTATGAAATGGCTAAAGTAATGAATATTCAGTAAGTGTCTTTATGGGATTAAGATGTCCACTCTGAAAACAGTTTTTACTTACCATCATAGTGGTTATGTGTGTGTGTATGTGAATGTTTGTGCGTTAACCCTAGGGCACTCCAGAACTCAGTGGGATAACTTACTGAACAGAGAGTCTTTGCTGTACATGTTAAAAAGCAAAACTACATTTCTTATGTTGGTTTAAGATTTTCTTCATTGGTCCAGGCTCCTCAGGGTGCTTTGGAATGGATCACTTCATTTCGTTCCATTAGAATCCTTGCCTACATGCCAAGTTACTTCAGTCGTGTCCAACTCTGTGCAAATCTATGGACGGTAGCCTACCAGTCTTCTCTGTCCATGGGATTCTTCAGGCAAGAAAACTGGAGTGGGTTGCCATTTCCTCCTCCAGGGAATGTTTCCAACCCAGGGATCGAACCTGTATCTTTTATGTCTCCTGCATTGGCAGGTAGGTTCTTTACAACTAGCGACACCTGGGAAGTCACATTTGGTTATTCACTAACTTGCCACACTTGTATCTCACAGCCAGGGAAAAATGCAGTTCACAGGAACATTCTGATGGTCCCGGTAAGGTCATGGACAGAAAGTTACCACCAGATCATATTAATGTCTTCATTTACATGTGGCTTAAACAAGAAACATAAGAAAGCCATTGGATTTAGATACTGAGAAAATGCCTCAGGAGATAACAATAACCCTCCCTCAGTATTCTTTTCTCCAGGCTAAATGATCCAGTTCTTCCAGGATTTCTTAATAGAGTTTATTTTAGAGCACTACATTTTCTGGCCAGTGTTCTGAGTTGTAGGAATAAGTATTTCTTTCTAATCAATGTAATTTTTTTTAAGTTTTGTCAGAAAGAGGGGTACATAAAAATACAAAATGATGAGCTATCAGAGTTTTAACCATACATGGCGAACATGTAAGTGTATCCTCTGATTAATGATTAGGAAATTGAGGACCAAAAAAGCTGTCTGAAAACCTAACAGGTATAATGATTGTCTTGTAGGTACTCATGAGTATCTCATAAATCTATGTTCCTATTTTTTTTTAAATGTTATTTTTAAAATCCATCTGGATCTCGAGTTTCATTACTCTCTTTGACTTGGTAATGTTATTTCTAATGATACCTTTATCATTTCTTAATGACCGATTGTCCAAACAGTTATTTAAACTGGTGGCATCAAAATTTGTCTGTGATTTGATTAGATAGTAATTACCCTCCTCAGATACTTAACTTTCCATCCATATGCATACTGATAAGTCCTGGCTGTTAGAAAAATATGTAAAGCAAAATGCAGAGATATAATTTTAATGAACAGGTTTATATTTTAAAATTTTGCATATTATAACACTCAGTAAATTACCCTTTATGTATCAACTATTGTAATCATTTTTATGTAACTATTGTTTTATGACTTTTTATCATTTAAGAACTTTAGGATACTTTAAGATTGTTGGTTCTTTATGTGACTCTGAATCTAGTCCTTCAGGGAATGGAAATATATGTAAAGATTCTTGTTGAGAGAATTTCCAAGGTTAGCTATCCAAACATAAATATAAGATAACCAGATTCGCAACTCGTAATCTTAGGTTCCTCTCATATACCCCAGTCCCCAGTCCTTTCTCTTCAATGTCCTATCATGTACAAGATGGAGTTGTCACTGCTGACCTTAAAACAATTGTTCCATTTAATTTATAATTTCTATCACTGTGTTAAGTATTTATATCATTATCATATCTTAATTAATGGCTATATGAGATCAGTTTAAGTAAATACTATTTTTGTCCATATTAGAAATATAAATCACCATTGAAAAATGCAGGGATTAGGGTCAAGTCTTACACCACAGTAGGAAATTCATATATAACTTTACAGTCTACTATTATTACATGGGTTCTGCATCCTCAGTTACAACCAACCACAGATCAACTGGAACTATAATATGTATTTATTGAAAACAAAAAAAAGCCTACATATAAATGGATATGTACTGTTCAAGCCCATGTGGTTCAAGAGTCAGTTCAGTTCAGTTCAGTTGCTCAGTCGTGTCCGACTCTTTGCACCCCCTTAATCACAGCACACCAGCCCTCCCTGTCATCACCAACTCCCGGAGTTCACTCAAACTCATGTCCATTGAGTTGGTGATGCCATCTAGCCATCTCATCCTCTGTCGTCCCCTTCTCCTCCTGCCCCTAATCCTTCCCAGCATCAGAGTCTTTTCCAATGAGTCAACTCTTCGCATGAGGTGGCCAAAGTACTGGAGTTTCAGTTTTAGCATCATTCCTTCCAAAGAACACCCAACTGAAATATAAATTATAATTTTACGATATTGTATAATGATTATAAAACTAATGAAAGCAAAACATCCCAACAGTAGGAATTTTGAACTCCATTTAGCAATATTATTTGAAAAGGAAATCACAGAATACCTAGGATACATCTGAACACAGAATTTCATGCAATTTGAAATCCCAGTGATATACAACTAGGTCCCTACTAAAATAGCAAAATTAAGCAGACTGAGCATGCAAAGCCTTGGCAAAAATGTAGAGGAACTAGAACTCTTGGACACTGCTGAGAGGAGTGATTCAATCCCTTTGGAGACAAACTTAGTAGTCTCTTAAAAAGTTAAATATGTCCCTATCATAGGATCCAGCCATTTTATTCCTAAGTATTTTTCAAACAAAAATGAATGCTTATGTCCATAAACATGGGTATATGGATGTTCACAGCATTTTTATTTGTAATATCCCCAAACTAGAAACAACATTAATGTTTCTCAACAAATCAATGGATAAATAACCTGTAATACTGTTGGGCTTCCCTGGTGGCTCAGATGGTAAAGAATCTGCCTGCAGTGTGGGAAACCAGGTTCAATCCCTGGGTCAGGAAGATCCCCTGGGGAAGGGAATAGCGGCTACCCACTCCAGTATTCTTGCCTGGAGAATTCCATGGACAGAGGAGCCAGAGGGCTACAGTCCCTGGAGTTGCAAAGAGTCAGTCATAATTGAGTGACTAATGCACACACACACACAATGTGTTGGTACATTGAAATACTATTCAGCAATAATAAAGAATGAGCAACTGATACATGTGTCATTGTGGATGGATCCCAATATAATTATACTAAGTGAAAGAAACCAGTCCCTCCCCCCTGCACTGAACATTCTGTATGAGTCTTTTTATATAAAACTCAAGAAACTGCAAAGTAACGCACAGCGACAGAAAGCCCATCAGCAGTTGTCTGGGAATGGAGAGCAGTATATGGAGCAAGGCAGGAGGGAAGCGATACAGCGGGACATGGAAGTCTAAAGAAATGTTTGGGGGGCTAGAGATGTTCTTTACTTTGTCTGTGACAATTGTCTTATAGCATATCCACTAGTACAATTTAAATATTATTGCCTGTCAATTATTACACCTCAATAATGCTGTTAAAATAAATTCATGAAGTTCATAAACATGAATTTATCATTAAACAAAAAATATAAGAATTAATCTATCAGCTCAAAGGGTTAGAAAATGAAGAATATTTAATTATATCAAAGCAAACAAAAAAAGAGAGAGAGAAACGTAAGAGCCAAAATTATGTTTTTGAAGATTAAAACGGAAAAACAAGCCAGAAAAAGATTCTTTGTATAAAAAAAAATGAAGATTGGAAGTTAATTCCAATGTTCATAACAAAGAAAATATTAAAGAATAATAATAAATAAATGTAAGAATTTTAGAAACGGAAGACAACATAACTTTAATACACTTGTCATAAAACAGAATTTTGAAAGACCCTGTAAAATTAACATTGGAAAAGTAAGTCACTAGAAGAATATCCAAAGAAAATGAAAAATAACAAAATTGCTCCCAAAAGTCACTTAAAAATGAAAAAAAAAAAAACAAAAAAAAAAAAAACCCTGAACCATGGAGGAAATGTATAAATTTTATAGAGTAATTAAAAAAAATAGGCCTACTTACCTTGTTTTATCAGTGATTCATTTCAAATCTTTACCAAACATTCATTTTCTATGAGACTTTTACTGTTTACAAATATATGGCAAAGCCATGGTTTAAACATGATAAGATTGGTCATGTGCAAATAAACACATCACCAATACTGAAGATACTCCTACAGATTGAGACAAAGAGAATAAGTCTATTGCAAAAGGAGAAAAACAAATGGGCAAAATACAATCAAAAGATTAAATTAATATTTCTGCTATTTGAGGAAGGTCTACACTATAATTTCATATTCATATTCACTGAATCAATAAATAATGAAAAGACCCACATTCCATGCTATGTTGTGAGAGTACAGGGGCACCAAGGACTTTCTCACTTTCTTGTAGTCTTCATGGGACAATGAGTTGGTACAGCATTGCCAGAGGAAAATTTGGCAAAATAAATATTAATCACTCTGCTGTAAACCCTACTAATGCAGCATTGTTAATCAACTGTACTCCAAGATAAAATAAAAATTCTAAAAATATTAAAACATATGTATATCTCTTGACTCAAATTTCACTATTTGAAATTAATCTTAATAATACTTAGAAAGGTACAACAATAAGTGCATGCATTTGTCCATGGAATCATACTATGTATTTACAAAGGCTTAGCAAAAGCTAATACCTTAGGGCATTGATTAAATAAATTATATGAAATATGCTTAGGTGTGCTATGTAGCCATTAAATTATAATAGAGGTATAAATTTATTGGTCTGGAGCTGCTAAGTCGCTTCAGTCGTGTCCGACTCTGTGCGACCCCAAAGATGGCAGCCCACCAGGCTCCCCTGTCCCTGGGATTCTCCAGGCAATAACAATGGAGTGGGTTGCCATTTCCTTCTCCAATGCATGAAAGTGAAAAGTGAAAGTGAAGTCGCTCAGTCGTGTCCGACTCTTTGTGACCCCATGGACTGCAGCCTACCAGGCTCCTCTGCCCATGGGATTTTCCAGGCAAGAGTACTGGAGTGGGTTGCCATTGCCTTCTCTGTCTTACTCTTTAAGTTGAAATAGTCATCTATGAGTTCTGCCCATGAGGGAAGTGATTCTGATTCTGTTTTGGACACCTTGTTAAACCACCCTCAGAACAAGCAAGAGGACATTAAGGAAAGGGCGCTGCTGTCTGTGCAGGTGGGATGCAGTACAGAGGTTTGGTAAGACTGTGATCTGCAGAATTCTCCAAATGCATTTGTGAGAAAATGATTAAAAGTAATAAAAAAAAAATGTATTCCCCAAACCATGGATTTATCTTGGTTTAATGGTATAAGTATATACTAAAATTAAGGTTTCCAAGTCACTAATCGATTATAACTTAATTTTTCTCATTCCTTTAAATCCAAAGAATACATAAGAAGTCATACTATCACGAAAAAAACTATATATATATATACAAACATATGTATATATGAAGCTAGTTGGAGGTCTATCAGGAAAGAACTTGAAAGCTACTTGCAGATTCTGATCCCATGGTGGTTTTGTTCAGTCACTAAGTCATGCCCAAGTTTTGCAACCCCATAGACTGCAGCACACCAGGCTTCCCTGTCCTTTAATAGCTCCCATAGTTTGCTCAAATTCATGTCCATGGAGTCAGTGATGCTATCTAACCATCTCATCATCTACTGTCCCCTTCTCTTTTTGCCTTCAATTTTTCCCACCACCAGGATCTTTTTCAATGAGTCAGCTCTTCTCATCAGGTGGCCAAAATATTGGAGCTGATCCCATGGTTAAAATGTTTCTTTGTAACCCACAGTTTCACATTATGAACCTCAACCCTAAACTGAAATCAGAGGATGATTAAATATGAATATGAACACGGTTATGTGCTCCAGTTATAAAAATAACTGAGCAGGTGAGCACAGGTAGAATATTTGTTTTTATTATCTGATAGACATGGAAATGTGACCCACTTACCTTAAACAATTATAAAATACAATATACCTTACCTTAAACAATTATAGAATACAACAGTGTGTGATAAGTGCTCATGGTACAATTTGGTTATGACATGAGTTCAAAGATATAGTAGTATTAAGCATGGAATATTTCATCCCAGAACTGAGTCTTTCAGGAGGGCTTTGGCTTCATATTTCTATGAAGATGGCACAACCGTTCACCCAGATTATGGCATGATCTGGAATCCAGGGCTTCATCACCACCTGCCTGCCTCTCAATTACGCCCCAGAGCTCATCAATAACAATAAAAGATCTATGTCTCTCAACACCTTTGCCCATCTTCATGACAACTATTACTTGAGTTCAGTTTTCTATGGAATTTTCTTGAATGATTGAAACAGTTGCCTATCTGGTGTTCTTGTTCCTTGCTTTGTCCTCTTCTAATCAGTGCCCGGTGTGATCGTTCTAAAATGCGGCTCTGACCTTACCAATCTCCTGTCTAAAACGCTTCGATAATTCTCTATTTCGAACAGCATAAAATCCAAACCCCTTAGGATGACATACAAATTTCTTTATAATTGATCTTTTCTGCTTGTCTCTCTTTGCTGGTCCCTTGACACTTCATCTCTTCATCTAAAAGATTTGTCAGTCTCAGCATGTATCAAGCACCTGTCACCTTGAGACACTTCACACATTGACCTTCCATTGGGTAGCCTCATCCTCCCCTTACTACCTGGCTAACTTTAATTCATTCCTTAAGAGTCGGTCCATATGCCACTTTTCCCAGAAGAAGTTTAGTCTAATCTCAGGCATCAGGAGTTGATAGTGTTCCATCTCTCCTGTAATGCTACATGTATATCTTTATTTTAAGATTTACCTAACATTTTTCTTGTGTCAGCTCCAATGAGGTCAGGAATTGCATCTCATTCATTGCTGTATCCTAAGGCAGATTCTTACTCTGCCTTAAGATATGTATATGGTGAGTCTCCAAAATATTTGTTAAATTCAAAACTGAATAAATTATTGAAAAAATGAATGAGTGGTGAAGAGTCTGATGTATGAATAAAAGTATTAAAGTGTGTATCATCATAAATCATGAATACAGAATTAAATTACTATGGGAAGGAGTATATGATTAGAAGAAAAACAAGACTATAAGACTAAGCTTTCAAAGCCATGTGTTATTTAGTATTCAACCTGCACAAATTAATACTCAGTTATGTATTGTTTACTTGAGTATATGTAAATCATATATATATATATGAGTATATAAAGAACAAATATATATATATATATATATAGGCTTCCCAGGTGGTGCTAGTGGTAAAGAATCCACCTGCCAATGTAGGAAATGCAACAGACACATGTTTGATCCCTGAGTCAGGAAGATCCCCTGGAGGAGGAAATGTCAACCCATTCCAATATTTTTTCTTGGAAAATTCTATGGACAGATTAGCCTGGCAGGCTGCAGTGCATAGGGGAGCAAAAAGTCGGACATGACTGAATGATTGAGCACATGTATAAATATATATATATATATATATATATATATATATACACACACTCATACATTTTCCATATTCTTAATGTAAATTAAACTGAGATCCCACCAGTATGTTAACTCAATATACCAAACAAACCTAGAGCTTATAAAATAGTCCACATTGCTCACTATATGTCTCTTACATTTAAGTCATTATAAGATTCTGAAGGTTAAAATCTGTTATTATTCTACATTGTGCTGAGCATTGTGTCAAACCCTAAGAAGGTACATTCAGGTGAGGAGATGGACTTGATTTCATAGCCAAAGGAGTAATTTATTCTTGAGAAGTAGAAGTGTGGGTACCAGGAATGAAGAACAGGGCCAAAGCACCAAACCTGATATTTAATGAATTTAGGAAAGATTTTCAAAAAAAGCTTTATGCATGGGAGTCGACATTTTGTTAATAATTTCTTTCTTGAGAGACTCATGCAGCTTGGGCTGTTCTCAGCTCTTTCAAATTCTCTCTTCTGCTGATGTAGCAAGAATCAGCAAATTCAAAGTAAAGCTAAAAGAAGCCTGGAAGCTCAGCCTCTGGGCAGTCATTTTCAGTGTTTATGAGTGCCTGTAAATGGCTAGCGAGCTGGTGGTAGCACCATTGATTCTATTTTTAACAGTTGACTTCCTCACAATCAATGGGATTGACCAAACCAACTGTCAAGTCAGCAGCAACCAGGCGATGGCACACCGCAGTCCATTAACATGGCCTGTGGCTCCAGGTAGGCAGATGCCTCCAACAGAGCTCTAAGCTGGGAACACATCCGCCAGCACCAAACAAGCTCAACTCTCCTCTCAAGGCCAGTTGACCCCGTCACCATGGAAACTTCTTAAAGACCCAGAAGTAAATTGTGCAGCTCTTTAGCACCCTCTGGTGTCCAGTCTTCTAAAAACCCAAAACTCTCCTGGGTTTTCAGAATTGGACAATGATCATTCCTGCTGAAAGCGATGTACTTTCTTGGGATGTTCAGCAATTTAGAGTGAGAAACTCTTTAATCTGACATCACCTTTTATGTTGACTAAGGAGTATTACTAATGGGAAAAATTTCCTAACTATCATCAAATTAAGTGGAACTAGTATAACCAACCCAGTGTGGTTTTGGCTTGGCTCAGAGGTTAAAGCGTCTGCCCGCAATGCGGGAGACCTGGGTTCGAACCGTGGGTGGGAAGATTACCTGGAGAAGGAAATGGCACCCCCCTCCAGTGTTCTGGCCTGGAGAATCCCATGGACAGAGGAGCCTGGTGGGCTACAGTCCACGGGGTCGCAAAAAGTCAGACACGACTGAGTGACCTCACTGGAACATGAAAACTGCCACTCTGAAATCTGAAATACACTCTGGGTTACACAAAGTAAATTTTTCTAGAAAACAGCTACTTGTCAGAAGTCAGTAACTATTTTAATTGATTTTTAAGAGGATGAAAGATGCAGATAAAGAGAGAGTAGCCAAGCTAACACTTGGATTACCTCTCAAGCTTCTTCTCCCATCTTTATCCATGGCAAGTGTCAGGAAAGAGAAATGCTGGGGAGTGGGCATCAGATTTGGGTCCTGGGATGGACTCCACTTTCAGATTAAATGTGACTTTGGACAAATCACAATCTCTAGGAATCTCAGTTTTCTCAAGTATAAAACAAGAATATAAGTCCAGGTCATCTTTGTCATCTGGAGGTGGAAATATGGAAATCTGAGGTCCTATGAGACTGTCAGGGTTTGAGTTTCCATCCTACCTGAAGATGGCTGATGGGTACATGGATTTCATTAACCCTCTTACGCATAAGTTTGAATCTTTTCATAATAAAAAAATTAAATGACTTACAATTGGAATCAATTTTCCATGTTCTCCTGAATATCAAATTAATGAGACTCTATAAAATAGAAAGAACGGTAGATTCCCATTTTAGACTCTCTAATGATTACATATTTTAAAATAAGCATGGGCAGTTCAAAAAATCTCCCCCTTTTTAGAGTGGCCTTAAGCAATATATGAGAAGAAGTGAATTAGAGGGATTTCTGCAGAGGAGTGTCAAATGTTCTTCATATGTTTTTATCATAACCAAGTTCACTTATTAAGATCCTACTAGGTACCAAGAGTTTTAGAGACCTCATTTTATTTAATCCTCCTAACATTCCTGCAAGGTAGATTGTCTTATTTGCATTTTCTAGAAAAGGAAACTCAGCCTCAGAGATGCAAAGCAATTTGTCCCAGTTAACATGCAACCTGTAGCGCTCATATTCAGGCCAAATTTTGTCTGAACCCAAGCTGTTTTACTTTCCACAGAAGTAGCTTCTTTTCATCTAGAGAGCAACATGGGAAAGGGAAGGAATTCCTGAATCCATTATTCTGGCAGAAGTCTTCTCAATTTCTTTCTGCCTAACAGTGGATGGTTGTAAGGAGTCCCAGAGGCAGGCAACGCTGTCTGCATTCCTGCTTTGTCTCCCTGACAGCAGAGGCCCGCAGCAGGCTGCTGGGGTCCTTCCCCACTCAGAACACCGTCTACAGCAGAGCAGCTCCATGGAGTCATTCACCTTTCTACAGCCTTTAATTGAACATCTACTGTGTTCCATGTACCTCTAGGGCAGTAAAACCTTAAAATTCTTTATCTGGCTAAAGAAATATCACAGATGCCCCCAAGGGAATAAAGATGGTGTTGCTCATCCCCTCCTTTGAAGAACTCACCAGGCCGTGGCTTCCGGAAGACACTGGCACAGCCATGGGAATCTGTGCCCGGGTCCATCTGCTCTATAAATGCTGCCCCCAAGTAACCTCTTTAGTCCCTGACTGCCAGGAAACGATGTCTGGTTAGAGAAAGGAAGGGCTGGCGTGTTTCTTCATCTGGAGAAAATTAAGGAAATTCTGTATCCAAAGTACATAATTACTCTTCAGTCATAGTGCTGTATCACTGAAAAGGCTGGACATCCACCTGTGTTTCCAAATGTCTCTCCATTTGACCTTCCATATCACCATGCTTTTGAACTGTGGTGTTGGAGAAGAGTCTTGAGAATCCCTTGGACTGCAGGGAGGAGGGAGACCCAACCAGTCCGTCCTAAAGGAAATCAGTCCTGAATATTCATTGAAAGGACTGATGTTGAAGCTGAAACTCCAATACTTTGGCCACCTGATGCAAAGAACTGACTCATTTCAAAAGACCCTGATCCTGAGAAAGATTGAAGGTGGGAGGAGAAGGGGGAATACAGAGGATTGGATGGTTGGATGGCATCACTGACTCAATGGACAAGAGTTTGAGTAAACTCCAGGAGTTGGTGATGGACAGGGAAGCCTGGTGTGCTGCAGTCCATGGAGTTGCAAAGAGTCAGACATGACTGAGGAACTGAACTGAACTGATCACCATACTTCACTCTAACTCACCTGAGACATCTTAATAGCACGACTACAGTCCTAAGCCCGGACTTACCATATATATATAAATCTCTGTGGTTCTGCTTTGTAAAGAGAAAACAGGCAACTGTTACCCACTGTTTCTGTCCCCTGAATGCATTTCCCTTTCTGGATATTGAAAAGATTTGTCCCAACACCAACACGTGGAATGATAGAAGGTCAAAGGCATTTTCCACAGTGCCCTCCAGCCAGGACTGCTAATGTGACTTACAGGCCATTTGCTCATTTGGAAAGGAAGCACACTTGTCTCCAAGAGCACTGATAACTGTGGCAAAACTGGCTGAGCCTGGAAAGAAAAAGCCACTTTCCCTGGAGGAGAGGTTGGAAATTCTTGGCACTGTGGGTCTTCAGCATTTTCAGAGTTGGAAAATCTACCATGGTTCACAGACATAGAAATCAGAGATGTAAACAGAGAAAGAAGGACACAAAGACTACAGAAAAAGAAAAAAAAAAAGACAAAGGCAATCTAGCAGGGCAAACAGAACTAGGAAGTTTAGAATGGAAACCTCAAGCACAAAGCAAGGACATTCTCCCTCTGCAAAGCTCTAGAGACACTGAGAATTCGAGGTTTTAGAAAAGCAAACCGTTAACATATTTAATTTTTTTTCTTTCCATTTTTTCTAAGCTTTTACTAAATCCTCCATTTTCCTTTCTAAAGTTCTTTACTTCAGGATTGCTGGGTTCTACTGTGTTTAAAAGGGAAAAAAAGAAAAAGGAACTATAAACCTAAATTATAGCCAATCAGATTGTACTCACAGCTCAACTACTAGACAAATTGCAGCTCATGAAATTTGCTATGGGTCAGGAGACTGAGTAATTTTATTTTAATCAGTCTTATTTGAAGCTGGAATGCCATTGCAGCAAATCCTCTGAATAGGATTTCAGTGGGGATTGAGACTGGTCTTTTTTTCCTCTCTTCTTCCTTTTTTCTTTCTTCCTAGTAAACTGTTGCGGGTTTCTGGGAGATAATGGGAAATAGAAATTGAGATAGTCCAATTGTATTCCAGTATTGAATGAAAGCGTGTCTGGAGCTTATGTTGGCTCCCGCCTTCCTGACACTGCAGGATTAAGCTGTCCAAATCGTGTCCCCAGCACTCATTTACATGGGGACGTCCCAGGCAAACCTCAGGTTGGGCCCCAGAGCCACAAATGCTCTGCTGATCCCTAGGCCTTGCTGGCAGTGCGGATTTCTGGGACATTATTCCATGTCACACAGGACCTTGCAGGCTGCTGCTGAATCGGATGGACTGATATCACCACAACACAGCTGCCTCCTCACTGAGAGGGAGCAAATCAGGGCCTTTCAGCATCACCAAAGTACAGGATAGAGGCCGCATTACGCTTCTTCGCATCCCTCACTGTGTCAGGTTAAGAGGCAGCGTTAGACTAGCACCCCCTCTTCTCTTTACCTTTGAAATTCAGTTTATGGAAGAATCCATGCACTGGTGAAATGTGTGAACTGGGAAAGCCCGCCTTCCAAAGAAGAACATGTAGCAAGAGCCTAGCCTGCTGCCCCAAGTGGAGTCTGGAGTAGACTGGTTTGGTAGTGCTAGCAATTTTGAGAGTTCATGCTTACTCCATTATGCATGCAAATACTTCTTACTTGAGTGGCTTAGATATCTGACACAATCTATGCCGTTTCTCTTCTTGATAAGGTTTTTTCCCTTTTATAATTTTCATCAGGTTACTTCATTCTTAATTTTAGGTCAAAGGAATTGCTAACTCTAGCCAGATAATCTTTGATACATAATCATTCTGGCAAACCAACAAAGGAAGAAACCCACGAAAGAACAGTTTGAAATTTTAGGAGCCTTATCCATGTCTTTGTGTTAACAATAAAAGATTGGAAGCCTCTTTTCCCAGAAAAGCACAAAGGATAGAGAAATAAGAAGACATTGCTAATAACCTCAAGTAGCTGTTACCCTCAGGCAGCTGGCTGATTGTCTGAGGGGGTGAGGGATATAGACCAGGGGTAGCTGTGTCCTCCTTCAAGGATGAGACCAAGAATGGCAGGCGACTGAGAGAGTCCATTCTACCATGAGATCATACAAAACTGTGTAATCTAGTAAGGTAATCACTTTGATAATACTATTAGCTAATACGTATTTAGTACTTAATATGTGGCAGAAACTGTGTTTTGTGCTTTGTACATATCACATTAATTCTCTGAACAATATTATGAATAATCACTAATTTCGCTTTACACAGAAGAAACTGAGTTAGAGACATCTATAACATACTCAGGGTCAACGAACTAGTAAAGGACAAAATCAAGTTTCCAGTTCAGACAGTCTGATTCTGGTGCATGTAAAATCAACTACTCTGCCATTCTTCTTTCAAGACAAAGGATCCAACAGGAAATAATGGTACTCAGAGTAAAGAGAAGTTGAAGAGAGATGATCTGTAGACATGCATGAGCAAACACTTGGAGCAGTTACCAAGTTCTCACTGAGAATGTCAAGTCTTAAGAGAGAGAGTGCTGACACCAGAGATAACTTGTACAGGACACAGCAAAACACATACTACCCAGTTAGTGCATCTGAGAGTCAAGGTTACCCCTCATCTTGAGAACCAAGTAGAATTCTGTTTTTTTGGAAGGAGGACATCCCCAAAAAGCTACATTTGTAGAGAGTGATCTTGTTGCTGAGTCAAGATTTGTCATAGATGGAATAACTTGATCTCCTTAATCTACTGGCTTCTCTCTATGACCAAGATGAATGCAAAATCCTACAGAATATCAAATTCATATTTACTCCTGATCTGGTTCTCCAGCCACAGGCATCAGGAAGCTTGAGGTGCTTGCTCAACTACAGATTCCTAGGCCTCTACTGAATTAGAGGAGGAGAATTCAGGAAACTTGTTTTACCATAAATCCTACAGAAGTTTCATTCAAACACTAAAATTTGAGAACCAGTGAATTCAACTGTCAAGGGGGACTCAAAAGACGACTTCAGCAATAGAGGGGATAGCTACAAAGGCAGGAAACAGGGAGAATCTAGCTCTAGGTGTGACTGAGCAGGTTGGAATGGATAATCCACAGGGCAATACTGTTGCCATTGTCAAATGTATTCTTAAAGGTAACTCAAATTGTATCATTATTTATTATTTTTCCCTTGGGGTTATAGTTTTTAAATAATTTAAATGTAAATAATTTTAGCATTTTAAAATAAAATATAGTGTGGTTTATATTTGGATTTCATTTCTAAGAAGAATAAGAACTTGGTTTCTTTTCTTGACATGAGTCTAAGAAAATAATTTTTTCTTACTAAACTTAAAGGAGTTGTCTATGGAAATTTGTTTAAATCCTCAAAGGTAAAGTTCACACGTTTACTTTTTGATGTGTGAATTAGAATAGCCATTTCTGTAGTTTAAAACCACCTATTTTTAAGCTTAATTTGGATTTCTCTGAAATTCATAACAGTATATAAAATAAACTCTCATAATTTTCTCTTAACACTATTTTCCTTTTATTTAAATCCTGTTATAATAAAGAGAAAGAAGAGCTAAGCAAACAAACAGAAGAAACAGAAAAAAATAAATCCAAGAACTATTTATTTTTATTCATTTACTTTTTACTAAGAAAGGCATATAGTTTGTGCTAAGAAGGTTGTTAAAAAAATGTTTTCAATGAGTTTTTTAAGAAATTTATTTCATCACAAAATAAGCAATTATTACAAGCACTTAACCATATCTTCAATGATTTCTCATTGAAGGATACATGTGTTTCTTGTAGTTTAAGACAGACATTGAAAAACATGATCCTTAATTGGTATTTCCCACAGCATCCCCCAAAATCTGCTTTTCCTCTAAAATTTTACTCACTGCTTTGAAGCATTTTGTTGACTGAAAACATTTTCTACATAAACTTCATGTTGAATTTCTGCAGTGAATGCATTTTTCATGATTAAAAGTCATAGCATGCTTCTTGTCTGGGGAACACAGTGCTAGGAGAGCACTCATTCTTAGGTATGAGTTCTTAAGTCACAAACAGTTTTAAACTTCAATTCACTTTTAAAAACAGATTTAGCAACACAATTGTGGTGCTATGAATTTTGGAGAAAGCATTTACCTTGCATTGTATTTTTATGAAACTTTCTACATGAGAAAGGCATCCCAGATTCACCTGTATCAGCCAAAGTGTCATAGGAAACAGATGGCAGACTCAATTTATGGTAATTCCAGGAGGATCTAACACAAAGGAGCAGGCAGGGTCAGCACCTGGAGACCTGTTACCACCTCTAAGCCTAAAGAACAAGGAGAAGATAAAGTGACCAAGACCCCAAAGGACAGTATTCTATTAAACAGACCACCTTGAGAAAAGTGGTGGTGGTCTTCTATTTAAGGACACAGATGCCCCAAGGGGATCTGACAGCAAAAGAGCCAGGTAAGAAATACTCCTTTCCCTCTCCTTTATCTTTCCTTCCCATCTTCTCCTGAGGCTTCTATCAATTAAACCTAATAGAGGCCAGAAGGCATGGGAGTATGGTACATTACATACAAATCAGCCATGCAGGACTGAAAGACAGACTCACAATTTGAAGAGACATTCTGGAGGTAGATGGAAGAGTTTTGGCATAACCTGCAATAAGTATCTGAGACATTGGTTTCAATATTTGCTCTGTCACTTAGCATACAGGTTAGTGGGCCTTAGGCAAGTTACCTGGGCTCACTAAGCCCTAATTACCTTCTCTGTAATAGTAAAACTCTAATTACTCCCTTGCAAGGATTAAATGAAAATACATGCATATTGATTCTGTGAAGACCTATAAGACCTGTGAAGACCTATAAGACCTTCTAGAACTAACACCAAAAAAAAAAAAAAAAAAGATGTTCTTTTCATCATAGGGGACTGAAATGCAAAAGTAGAAAGTCACAAGATACATGGAGGAACAGGCAAGTTAGGCCTTGGAATGAAGCAGGGCAAAGGCAAACAGAGTTTTGCCAAGAGAATGCACTAGTCATAGCAAACACCGTCTTTCAACAACACAGGAGACAGCTCTACATGTGAACATCACCACATGGTCAATACAGAAATCGATTGATTGTATTCTTTCCAGCTGAAGACGGAGAAGCTCTATACAGTCAGCAAAAACAAGAACTGGAGTTGACTATGGCTTAGATCATGGTATTCTTACTTGCAAAATTTGGGTTTAAATTGAAGAACCCAGGGAAAACCACAAGACCATCCAGGTATGACCTAAATCAAATACATTATAATTATAGAGTGGAGGTGATGAATAGATTCAAGGGATTAGAAATGGTAGACAAAGTACCTGAAGAACTATGGACAGAGGTTTGCATCATTGTTTAGGAGGTGGTGACCAAAACCATCCCCAATAAAAAGAAATGCAAGAAGGCAAAATGATTGTCCAAGGAGTTCTCACAAATACCAGAGAAAAGAAGAGAAGTGAAAGGCAAAGAAGAAAGGGAAAGACATACCCAACTGAATGCAGAGTTCCAGAGACTATCAAGAAGAGATAAGAAAGCTTTCTGAAGAGAACAATGCAAAAAAATAGAGGAAACAAATTGAATGGAAAAGACTAGAGATCTCTTCAAGAAAATTGTAGATACTGGGCCTTAGAAAGCATCACTACAAACAAAGCTAGTGGAGGTGGTGGAATTCCAGTTGAGCTATTTCATATCCTGAAAGATGATGCTGTGAAAGTGCTGCACTCAATATGCCAGCAAATTTGGAAAACTCAGCAGTGGCCACAGGACTGGAAAAGGTCAGTTTTCATTCCAATCCCAAAGAAAGGCAATGCCAAAGAATGCTCAAACTACTGCACAGTTGCACTCATCTCACATGCTAATAAAGTAATGCTCAAAATTCTCCAAGCCAGGCTTCAGCAATATGTGAATCATGAACTTCCTGATGTTCAAGCTGGTTTTAGAAAAGGCAGAGGAACCAGAGATCAAATTGCCAACATCCTCTGGATCTGGAAAAAGCAAGAGAGTTCCAGAAAAACATCTATTTCTGCTTTATTGACTATGCCAAAGCCTTTGACTTTGTGGATCACAATAAACTGTGGAAAATTCTGAAAGAGATCAGAATACCAGACCACCTGACCTGCCTCTTGAGAAATCTGTAGGCAGGTCAGGAAGCAACAGTTAGAACTGGACATGGAACAACAGACTGGTTCCAAATAGGAAAAGGAGTATGTCAAGGCTGTATATTGTCACCCTGCTTATTTAACTTATATGCAGAGTACATCATGAGAAATGCTGGGCTGGAAGAAGCACAAGCTGGAATCAAGATTGCCTGGATAAATATCAATTACCTCAGATATGCAGATGACACCACCCTTATGGCAGAAAGTGAAGAGGAACTAAAAAGCCTCTTGATGAAAGTGAAAGAGGAGAGTGAAAAAGTTGGCTTAAAGCTCAACATTCAGAAAATGAAGATCATGGCATCTGGTCCCATGACTTCATGGGAAATAGTAGAAACAGTGTCATACTTTATTTTTCTGTGCTACTGCAGATGGTGACTGCAGCCATGAAATTAAAAGACGCTTGCTCCTTGGGAGGAAAGTTATGACCAACCTAGATAGCATATCGAAAAGCAGAGACATTACTTTGCCAACAAAGGTTCGTCTAGTCAAGGCTATGGTTTTTCCTGTGGTCATATATGGATGTGAGAGTTGGACTGTGAAGAAGGCTGAGTGCTGAAGAATTGATGCTTTTGAACTGTGGTGTTGGAGAAGACTCTTGAGAGTCCCTTGGACTGCAAGGATATCCAACCAGTCCATTCTGAAGGAGATCAGCCCTGGGATTTCTTTGGAAGGAATGATGCTAAAGCTGAAGCTCCAGTACTTTGGCCACCTCATGCGAAGAGTTGACTCATTGTAAAAGTCTCTGATGCTGGGAGGGATTGGGGGCAAGAGGAGAAGGGGATGACAGAGGATGAGATGGCTGGATGGCATCACTGACTCGATGGACGTGAGTCTGGGTGAACTCTGGGTGTTGGTGATGGACAGGGAGGCCTGGCGTGCTGCGATTCATGGGGTCACAAAGAGTCGGACATGACTGAGTGACTGAACTGAACTGAAGGGAACATTTCATGCAAAGATGAGCATAATAAAGTGCAGAAACTGCATGGGCCTAACAGAAGCAGAAGAGATTAAGAAGAGGTGTCAAGAATACCAAAAGAACTGTATAAAACAATTCTTAATGACCCGGATAGCCATTATGGTATGATCACTCACCAAGAGCCAGGCATCCTAGAGGGCAAAGTCAAGTGGGCCTTAGGAAGCATCACTGCAAACAAAGCTAATGAGGGTGATGGAATTCCAGCTGAGCTATTTCGAATCCTTAAAGGTCATTCTGTTAAAGTGCTGCACTCAATATGTCAGCAAAGTTGGAAAACTCAGCAGTGGCCACAGGACCGGAAAAGGTCAGTTTCCATTCCAATCCAAAAGATGGGCAATGCCAAGGAATATTCAAAAGACCACACAATTAAATGACCACATAATTGGTCTCATTTCACATGCTAGCAAGGTAATGCTCAAAATACTTCAAGCTATGCTTCAACAGTATGTGACTCATTAATTCCAGGTGTACAAGCTAGATTGGCAGATGAACCAGAGATCAAATTGTCAATATCTACTAGATAATGGAGAAAACAAGGGAATTCCAGAAAAACATTGACTTCTGCTTCATTACTAAAGACTTTGACTGTGTGGATCACAACAGACTGTGGAAAATTCTTAAAGAGACGGGAAAGTCAGACAACCTTACCTGTCTTCTTAGAAACCTGTATGCAGGACAAGAAGCAACAGTTAGAACCAGACATGAAACAACAGACTTATTCTAAATTGAGGAAGGTGTACTTCAAGGCTGTATATTGTCACCCTGCTTGTGTAATTTATATGAAGAGTACATCGTGCAAAATGCTCGGCGGGAAGACGCAAGCTGGAATCAAGATTGCTGGGAGAAATATCAACAACATCATAAGAAGATGATACAACTCTATGGCAGAAAGCAAAGAGGGTGAAAGGGGAGAGTGGCAAAGCTGGCTTAAAATTCAACATTCAAAAAACTAAGATCATGGCATTCAGTCCAAACACTTCATTGCAAATAGATGGGAAAAAATCGGAAACAATGACAGATTTATTTTCCAGAGCTCCCAAATCACTGCAGACGATGACTGCAGCCATGAAATTAAGACTCTTGTGCCTTGGAAGTAAAACTAGGGCAAACCTAGACAGCATATTAAAAAACAGTCTCATTACTTTGTTGACAAAGGTCCACATATTTAAAACTATGGTTTTTCCAGTAGTCATGTAAGGATGTGAGATTTGGGCCATAAAGTAGCATTGAAGAATTTATGCTTTCAAATTGTGATGCTAGAGAAGACTCTTGAGAGTCTCTTGGACAGCGAGGAGATCAAACCAGTCAATCCTAAAAGAAATCAACACTGAATATTCATTGAAAGAACTGATGCTGAAGTTGAAGCCCCAATATTTTGGCGATCTGTTGCCAAGACCTGAATCATTAGATAAAACCCTGATGCTGGGAAAGATTGAAGGTAAAAGGAGAAGAGGGAAGCGAAGGATGAGATGATTAGATAGCATCACTGACTCGAAGGATGTTAATCTGGGCAAACTCTGGGAGATACTAATGGACAATGAAGCCTGGTGTGCTGCAGTCTGTGAAGTCACAAAAAGTCCTAAAGGACTTAGTGACTAAAGAACAACAACGGCCTCCATATCAACAAGCCCTTGCTTGTCTGGTGCTAAGAAAGAACTCAAGAAGGATTAGTTCCTTTTTGTCAGTTACCTTCCAAGCAGCAACAAGTTTTCCGTTATTATTCTTATTAATACTTTCTTCCTGGTTCCTACTTTGACAGACACCAGATATATACCAAGAAATATCTTAACAAGACATTAATGAAAGAACTTGAAAAAGAGACAAATAAATGGAGAGGTTTGACATCCTCATAAATTGCAAGAATCAATATTGTTAAAATGTCCATGCTACTCGAAGTAATCTGCAGACTCAAGGTAATATCCATCATATTTCAATAGTATTTTTTCACAGAAATAGAGCAATGATGCTAAAATTTGTATTAAACCAAAAAGGTGCTAAATAGCCAAAGCAACATTGAGAAAGAAGAACAAAGATGGAGGCATCATGCTCCCTGATTCCAAACTATATTACAAAGCTACAATAATCAAAAGGTATGTGACTGACATAAAAACAGAAATATGGATCAATGGAACAGAAGAGAGAGCCTAGTAATAAACCCAATCATTTACAACAAAGAAGCTAAGAATATACAATGGGGAAAGGACTGGCTCTTCAATAAATGATGTTGGGAAATCTGGACAGTCACATGCAAAAGCTCAACCACTATCTTGTACAATACACAAAAAATAGCTCAACATTGATTAAAGATTTAAAATGAGACCTGGAATTGTGAAAATTCTAGAAGAAGACACAGGCAATAAGCTCCATGACATAGACCTTTGTGATTTTTTTTTTTTAACTTGACACCAAAGCAAAGCAACTAAGGCAACAGTAAATAAGTGGGGCTATAGCAAACTAAAAACTTTCTACACAGCAAAAGAGACCATTAATAAAATGAAAAGACAGTCTAATGAATGGGAGAAAATATCTGTAAATCATGTATCTGGTAAGAAGTTGATCTCCAACATACATAAAGAACTCACACAATTCTATAGAAAAAAAATAAAAATCCAATTAAAAATGGGCTGAAAATCTGAATGGACCTTTCTCAAAGAAGACATATGGATCACCAACAAGTACATGAAAAGATGCCCAGTAGTATTAACCATCAGGGAAATGCAATTGAAAGCACAATGAGATATCATCTTACAGCTGTTGGAATGGCTATTATCAAAAAGACAAGAAATAACAATTGTTGACGAGCACGTGGAAAAAAAAAATGAGCCCTTGTGTACTGTTAGGAGGAATATAAATTGGTACATCCTTTATGGCGTCTTCAAAAAATTACAAAGCTTCTTCAGAAAAGTATGGAGTGTCTTCAAAAAATTAAAAATGGAACTACCATAGGACCCAGAAATTTTACTTTAGGTATTTATCTGAAGATGAAAACACTAACTCAGAAAGAATATATACACCTGTATGTTCACTGCAACATTAGTTACAATAGCCAAGATATGAAAACAAATTAAATGTTTTTCAATGAATGAATGGATAAAAAAATGGTGATATATACCTAAATAATTTTATCCATTAAAACATAATGAAATCTTTGTATTTTCAACAACATGGATGGCTCTAAATGGTATTAGGCTAGTGCAATAAGTCAGAGAAAGACAAATGCTGTATTCTCTCTCTGATATAAGGAATCTAAAAACAAATAAATAAACAAAAAGCCAAGCTAATAGATGTAAAAGAACAGATTGGTAGTGAGGTGTGGGAGAAACGGGTGAAGAACTTTTTAATAAAAGTTACAAAACAAAAAGAGTTAAACCCAGCACTTCAGCTCCTATAGATCAATGCTAAACCAAATAGAACTGTAGTTTTTTGATGAACTGCATCCAATCAGACACAAGTTGATAAATTTTTATTATTTTAAAAAACACAGCTTCTATAGTAATTGATATGGCATATTTCTTAGAAATTTCTTTTAGTGCTCAACTGATATTTATAGATTACTAGTGGAAGTTCTTTTGTTTCAGTGATAGATCATTATGGAGACAAATCTGTCAGCAGTGATCTATTTATTTGGATCTCTCTAAGCTATACCTTGGCTGTTTTAACTTCTTGGCTGTATTTACAATGTGAGGCTAAGTATAGACAATTTTAACTGATAAGATGATAAGGCATGAAAAGAATAATTTGAGATATGAAACTGGGAAAAAAGGTAAATTGACCCTTAGCATTAACCCTCATAATAATTAATATTTACCAATAACTCTTTCTCATTTGCCTCCTCAAAAATGCTATTGCTTATAAGGAGAACTGATTAACCTATTTCAGTCTGTTCCTAATAGCTGTAATTCAGATTTCCTAAGTATTTTAATATTAAAAAAAATCAGTCTTCTAAAATATATTATCTCTGGTAATCTTCAGAACCGCAAAAGGAAGTATATATACATTTGTTCCTCTTCAGAGGAAACTGGGGCTCACATGGGTTATATAGCACTACTTAGTAATAAAATCTTCGGAGAAGGCAATGGCACCTGACTCCAGTACTTTTGCCTAGAAGATCCCATGGACAGAGGAGCCTGGTAGGCTGTAGTCCATGGGGTCGCTAGAGTCAGACACGACTGAGCGACTTTACTTTCACTTTTCACTTCCAAGCATTGGAGAAGGAAATGGCAACCCACTCCAGTGTTCTTGCCTGGAGAATTCCAGGGATGGGGAAGCCTGGTGGGCTGCCGTCTATGGGGTTGCACAGAGTCGGACATGACTGAAGTGACTTAGCAGTAGCAGCAGTAATAAAATCAGGTCTCAGTCAACAAGCATAGAGTATAGAATATTGTTTTAATATTCACCTACATTTTGAATAAAACATTACTATGAGCCAGATACTGTGCAAGGCATAGAAGCTAAAAAGTATGGTAAATCATCATCATCTCTTTCCTTAAGTAACATGTTCCCAATAATTCTCTAAAGAGCTTTCAGTCTAAACAAGGATCAAATTCTACTTCTATCTGGATTCTTATGTACTCATTCAATATTTATACATGATTGAGTTTCCCAGTGACCCACATGTAGATTGTATTTCTTGGCTGGTAGCACTTGGTATACATTGGGAAATCTAACTGGTATCCAAGTTAAGGTAAAACAATCAACCTCCCTCTTTAACCAACTACAAATTGAGACATTAGAAATCTCAAAAAAACACAACTACTAGCAGATTTAATTCATTCATGCATAAATATGTCTTTCTTTTTCGATCGCCTTCTTGCCTTTCTTTCATTTTTCTGTTCTTCATTTCTTTAATAGTTTCTCCTAAAAATATTTATGGAAGAGTTCCTATGCTTTTATAGTCTGGAAAAAATCAAACCTCTGTTGAAAATCAGAATTGCCATCTATGAGAAATCATGTTTAAAGGGAAACATGAAATCAAGTTAACAGCAGCCAAAAAACATAATTCTTTTGAGATGTTTAAGTACAAGAGTCTATTGTAGCGTAAATATGATAATGTTCTACAGAAGGTTGTTTTTAAGATTATTTAAAAACTGAACAGAAGTGTTCCAGGGAGCAAAGGGAGTTCCCATAGAAGGGGCAGAAAAGACAAAAAGCTCTTTGAGTCCTTGGAAATGACATGTGTCTATTAAAGAGTGGTGGGAAGATGGAGGGAAACTAGAGTAAGGAAAAGGTAAACAGGAGCAAAATGCTGAACAACCTCATTTGCTGTGCTCAGAAAACAGTGACAACAAAATGTAAAGTTCCAGGGTTTTTGTAACACTAATATTAGATTAACTAGTATTAGATCTACTAATGAATTTTATTTTCTTGGTCTCCAAAATCACTACAGATGGTGACTTCAGTCATGAAATTAAAAGGCACTTGTCCCTTGGAAGGAAAGTTATGGCAAACCTAGAAAGCACTTTAGGAAGCAGAGACATCACTTTGCTGAAAAGATCCATACAGTCAAAGCTATGGTTTTGACTCTGTTCTCTGATACCTCTAGCCTGTCAGGCTATAATGGGCTTCCCAGGCGGCTACATGGTAAAGAATCTGCCTGCTGATATAGGAGATGCAGAAGAGGCAGGTTTGATCTCTGGCTGGGGAAGCTCTCCTGGAGGAAGAAATGGCAACCCACTCCAGAATTCCTGCTTGGGAAAATTCCATGGACAGAGTATCCTGGTGGGCTGTAGTCCATAGGGTCTCAAGAGTTGGACATGACTGAGGGAATGAGCACACAAATATTTTTTCCAGTAGTCATGTATGGACGTGACAGTTGGATGATAAAGAAGGCTGAACACCAAATAATTGAGGCTGGAGAAGATTTCTGAGAGTCCTTTGGACTGCAAAGAGATCAAAGCAGTCAGTCCTAAAGAATATCAACCCTGAATATTGATTGGAAGAACTGTTGCTAAAGCTGAAGCTCCAATACTCTGGCCACCTGATGGGAAGAGCTGACTCATTGGAAAAGACCCTGAAGCTGGAAAGATTGAGGGTAAAAGGAGAAGGGGGCAGTGGTAGAGGATGAGATGGCTAGATAGCACCACTAACTCAATGAACCTGAGTTTTAGCAAACTCTGGGAAATAGTGGAGAACTGAGGAGCCTGGCCTGCTACAGTCCATGAGGTCACAAAGAGTTGCACATGACTTAGTAACTAAACAATAGCAACAGAGAAACACACACGATGCAGTAGGATGCCTTTAAAAGCTTAAATTTATTTTAGATATACAAAAGAGTTTTATCCAAAATTGCAACATCAACTATGGCCTGGGTACTTCCATCAGAACAGATATATGACCAATCAAAATAGTTTTCAGCAGGAAGTACAAGCTGAAAATTAATACTAGCTTTGCAGGAAGGAAAAGTATCTGCTGGGCACTTGAAGTTGTCCTTCCAATTCTCCTGCCAGAATAGTTGAGTATTATAAAGAAATTCGAGGAATTAGAAAACAGCAAGCTCTTGTTTTGATGTCTATGTCTTTATCAATCTTCTAACTGATTGATCACATAGCCTTCACTACAAGAGACCCTTTTCTGAAGCAGCAGTTTTCAAATGTGTCTCTATTAGTTCATGAATCCTTATCAAAGTCCTCACTCATTAGTCCAGCATGAAAAGTCTCCCATAATAATGTCCAATTAGATCATCTGAATCTACCCGCTGTGTGCTTCCATTAGTTGAGCTTGCTGGTCAGATCAAACATGGCCTCTACGTCTTTCATATTCCTTTGAGAAAATTTGGTTTAACAGAAAGAATATGAGTTTTTGTTCAGCATAGCTCAGTGTGAATCTTATTTCTAACTCTATGACCTTGGGCTAGTTCATTAACTTCACTGAATCTATTTCTTCAATTGGAAAATGAAATGAATAATATCTACCTTGCAGAGCTATTGTGAGCATTAGATAACATTTTATAAAATGTCAAACAATGTGACTTGCACGTAATAGCTTCTCAATAAATGGAGGCTGTTATTGTAATTTCTTTCTCCAGATTTCTGTTTGGCAACTCCTAAGCATCTTTGTACTCCCCAAGGTGTTGTCCCAGTTCCTGTTCTATGTTCAGTTGATGTCAATTAATTCCTTCTAAATTGTTACCTGGTGGGGAATCAAAGGCCCTGGCTCTCCTCTGCCATTAGTACACTTAATAACCTTGAACAAGTCACTTACATTTTCTAGGCTTCATTTTGCAAAACCGTAAAGTGAGGTGTTTGATTAGATTATTTCTAATGCTGCCTCCAGCCCTAGAATTATGGATTCCATGAAAGCACCCCTTGTCCATGCCTTGTGAATTCCTTGAGTCCTATGACAATTTCCTGTACTTCACTGTATCCTCAGAGTCCCCTAGATATCTAGTTCTGATTAATTGATTACCTGGATGACCATTAAGGCAATCAGTGAATCAAACTATTGGTTTTCCCTTAAGTTCAGTTGATAGCAAACAATGGAAATTCCACATATACATGACCTTAGGATTTTATTTTGATCTTTCCATGTTGATGCAAAAGTACTGTCAAAGCCATGGTTAAGATAGGTAGATGTTACCAGGTCAATAAAGGGAAGAAAGTTGGTATGTTCTCAGTCTAAACAAGTTTCAGACTTTTCCTTTTAACCTTAATATTTCATACACAATTACAAAAAAGTCCAGAATGCTGCCATATACATGGGTTATTGCAACTGATTATCTAATTTGGATCCAATAATAAAACTACTTTGGTAAGAACCTCTGCTCCACCCTGCCCCCATTTGTAGCTGTTTAACAACTGGCAAAAATAGTAAGATCTTCATGAAAAAGAAATAATTATGTCTGTCAGCTGGACTGAGAGGGTATCTCCAGTGTCAAGATGGTTGACAATCAAGGAATAGGCTACACAATGTGAAATTAAGGCAGTAATCTGAATAGAGCCACTTTCTCTATCAGTGTTCATTACTTACAAAGTGGGACACTCCTGAATTCCCAGACTCTAGGCTGCTTTAGATACTCAGAACCTATACAGCATTAACCAGTGTGAGCCATAGAACTCAAGAGGTCAGTCACTTACAGTCGACATCATCTTTTGGGCCCAAACTCATCAAAAACTGGATACTCTTCTAATTTAAATATACTGATTGTTTCTAGCAATTTTTTTCTTGTAATTTCTTAAAATTTAATTTCAGAATTATAATTTTGGTTTTAAAAACTGACATTTAACTGAGAATCAGAAGCCTCTTTAGAGTTGATACATTACATATAGGTGATTTTTTGACAAAGGTTTATTTCTATCATCATCTCTTCACCATTTGAGGATCCAGATGCATGAATTATATATAATTCAATATTTTAAAAGATATTTTGTATTTATGTTTGAAATATAAGTACTTGAATGTATATTTTTGAATGAATGAAATAGAGAATGAACTAAGCTCAGGTTTTACACTGGAGAATGAAACCAGCAATTTTCTTGTTTCATGAGTTGTTGTTTTTCCTTTGCTTCCTTGTGTCTGACTCTTTATTACCCACTGGAATGCAGCCCACCAGGCTTCCCTGTCCTTCACTATCTCCTAGAGTTTGCTCAAACTCATGTCCACTGAATCCATGATGCCATTCAACCATCTCATCCTCTGTCACTCTCTTCTCCTCTTGCTCACAATCTTTCCCAGGATCAGGGTATTTTACAATGAGTCAGCTGTTAGTATCAGGTAGCCAAAGTATTGGAGCTTCAGTTTCAGTATCAGTCCTTCCAGTGAATATTCAGAGTTGATTTCCTTCAGGATTGACTGGTTTGATCTCCTTGCTGTCCAAGGGTCTCTTAACAGTCTTCTCTAGCACCACAGTTCGAAAGCATCAGTTCTTCAATATTCAGCCTTCTTTATGGTCTAGATCTCATATCCATACATGACTATTGGAAAAAACATAGCCTTGACTAGACGGACTTTGTTGGCAAAGTGATGTCTCTGCTTTTAAATACACTGTCTAGGTTTGTCATTGATTTTCTTCCAAGAAGCAAGCGTCTTTTAATTTCATGGCTGCAGTCACCATCCACAGTGAAATTGGAGCCCAATAAAATAAAGGCTGTTACTGTTTCTATTTTCCCCCCAGCTATTTGCCATGGAGCAGATGGTGATTGCAGCCATAAAATTAAAAGACGCTTACTCCTTGGAAGGAAAGTTATGACCAACCTAGATAGCATATTCAAAAGCAGAGACATTACTTTGCCAACAAAGGTCTGTCTAGTCAAGGCTATGTATGGTTTTTCCAGTGGTCATGTATGGATGTGAGAGTTGGACTATGAAGAAAGCTGAGCGCCAAAGAATTGATGCTTTTGAACTGTGGTGTTGGAGAAGACTCTTGAGAGCCCCTTGGGCTGCAAGCAGATCCAACCAGTCCATCCTAAAGGAGATCAGTCCTGGGTGTTCTTTGGAAGGACTGATGCTAAAGCTGAAACTCCAATACTTTGGTCATCTCATGCGAAGAGTTGACTCATTGGAAAAGACCCTGGTGCTGGGAGGGATTGGGGGTAGGAGAGGAAGGGGACGACAGAGGATGAGATGGCTGGATGACATCACCGACTTGATGGACATGAGTTTGGGGAACTCTGGGTGTTGGTGATGGACAGGGAGGCCT
Source organism: Bubalus kerabau (assembly GCF_029407905.1). Taxonomy (NCBI): domain Eukaryota; kingdom Metazoa; phylum Chordata; class Mammalia; order Artiodactyla; family Bovidae; genus Bubalus; species Bubalus kerabau. The sequence goes on along the minus strand of NC_073644.1, from coordinate 20,247,992 downwards.
GGTGTGCTGTGATTCATGGGGTCGCAAAGAATCAGGCATGACTGAGTAACTGAACTGAACTGAATGGACTGGATGCCACACCTTTGTTATTTGAATGTTGAGTTTTAAGCTAGCTTTTCCATTCTCCTCTTTACCTTCATCAAGAGGCTGTTTAGTCCCTCTTCACTTTCTGCCATTAGGGTGGTATCATCTGCGTATCTGAGGTTATTGATATCTCTCCCAGCAATCTTGATTCCAGCTTGTGATTCATCTCTCCCAGGATTTCACATGATGTACTCTGCGTATATGTTAAATAAGCAGGGTGACAACATAGAGCCTTGATGTACTGTTTCCCGATTTTGAACCAGTCCATCTTTTTCATGTTCTGTTCTGTTACTTCTTGTCCTTCATACAAGTTTCTGAGGAGACAGGTAAAATGGTCTGATATTCCCATCTGTTTAAGAATTTTCCACAGCTTGTTGTGATCCACATTCAATGTCTTAAGTGTAGTCAATGAAGCAGAAGTAGATGTTTTTCCAGAATTCTCTTGCTTTTTACTTTGATCCAACACATATTGGCAATTTGATCTCAGGTTCCTCTGCCTTTTCTAAATCCAGCTTGCACATCTCGAAGTTCTCAGTTTATGTACTGTTGAAGCCTAGCTTGAAGGATTTTGAGCATTACCTTGCTAGCACATGAAATGAGCACAGCTGTGTGGTAGTTTGAACATTCTTTGGCACTGCTCTTCTTAGGGATTGGAATGAAAACTGACTTTTTCCAGTCCTGTGGCCATTGCTGAGTTTTCCAAATTTGCTGTCATATTGAGTGCAGCACTTTCACAGCATAATCTTTCATGATTATTTTAGTTAGTCTAATAGGAAAACAGAAAATGAAGAAGCATATAAAGTAAATAATTATAAGAGTTGCTCTGAAACAAACAGGATGCTAAAGAATAGACTGATTCCTTGCTAGTGTTGAAGAATGTTCTTAATAGACAGTCCAGGAAGTCCTCATTGATAAGGTGACATTTACATTAAGATCTTGAGTCTGAAAAATGATTAGTCTTATACCAACCTGAGGAAGAGAGTGTTATGGACCCCTTTGGGAGTCCTTTCTGCCAAGAGTAAGGAATATGAGAGCATATGTCTACTTGATCTCAGAAATTTCACCATATAAATAGGGAGGTGGACCATGTACAAACAAATAAGTATCTACCCTAGGAAGTTTATAGAATGTTCCATCAAATTGAATATGAGAGGTGAGCAGAGAGAGGTACTGGAGTGCAATGATACAGCACAGCAGCAACAAAGACCTGAGAGAAAGTCTGAATCTCACCAAGACAGGGAATTGATTCTCAAAATAGTATTATTAATTGAAGCTCTCATTATGGTTTGGAATAGGATGTGTGTATTATCTCCACCTATAACATCCCTCCTTTATTAAAACTTCAGATCCAGGAAAGCAGTGTTGTTTGCTTGCTTAATTGCTTTGCTTATAAATTCAGTGTCCAGTGGAGTGCCCTGTTCACAGTGGGCAGTCAGCAAATGTTCTCATCTGCTTACCTGAAGAGCTTAAAGCAAAGATGCAGAGTTCAACCACTCCTGTTCTTTGCAATTAATAATGTAAGCTATGTTAAGGACAAAACATCAAAGAGGTTAAGTTCAGTGCAGTTCAGGATTCAAAGGGGTTCTCTCAAGGTATCTCATAGAGACTTGCCTTAGAAGGGCATGGAACAAATAACCAGGTATTAGTCAAGGGGTCAGGGCAACTTAATAATTTTAGTTTATTGCAACACTATATATATGAAGGATAATAATATTCAAGAGACCATGGTTAGTGAGATCATAGCAAGAAAGGACTCAAAATGTATGAAAATCAAATATTTTTCATTTAGATGAAAGATTTATCACCAGCGTTGTTTGAAGAAACATCTTAGCTCTTCTAACTCTTTTTCTTTAGAAGTTGAGACCAAAAATAAGACGTATATTATTTTCCCATGCTAACTTATATCTCTACACAAGGGATGGCCAGTGCTTCAAGGTCCCTGAACTCACTGGTATTCATAGACTGCTTAATAATTGAGAATGGATCCTAAGAGCAATTGTTTGATGTTTAGGAAAAAGATTAAGTGCAATTAGAAGGTAGTCACATTGGAATTGCTCCTAATTCTTCAAAATGGCCCATATGATTTAAGACAACAGAAGGGTGATTGACGGGTTGTCAAGTTTAACTTCATTATGTTGACAATGAATAGCTGAACTATCACCTGACATCCACATGACTTATAAAGTTCCTCTTTGTTTCTCATGAAACTGCTTCTGCTTTTATTTTGGACCCCATATCTTGGTACAGTGAGAAGGAAGAGTCCCTTCATTAGATTTAAAAAAAAAAAAAACTTTCCATTTCAGTGAGCACTCAATTACAACACCTAGAATTTGCTGAACAACAACATAAATTGCTTATATATTTAGACACCTGCCTATTGATTTGACGAATATTAGAATGATCATTCGGACTAAGGCCTCCCCTAACCCGTAAATCCTTCCGTTGTTTATTTCAATTAAGGTATCTCAGTCTCTACAAGGGAGTGGCACCCCACTCCAGTACTCTTGCCTGGAAAATCCCATGGACCGAGGAGCCTGGAAGACTGTAGTCCATGGGGTTGCTGAGGGTCAGACATGACTGAGCGACTTCACTTTCACTTTTCACTTTCATGCATTGGAGAAGGAAATGGCAACCCACTCCAGCGTTCTTGCCTGGAGAATCCCAGGGACGGGGGAGCCTGGTGGGCAGCCGTCTATGGGGTCGCACAGAGTCGAACACGACTGAAGTGACTTAGCAGCAGCAGCAGTCTTTACCCATGTTCTTTAGGTATTAATATCTCAATGAGATCTAAGATTATGAGTACTGTTTTTAGTCACTTGTTTCTGGTTATTTGTTATTAAGGTCTCCCCATACTTTACAGTGTAGCTGAGGTTCAGAACTGAAGGGCTGAAACATTTGATCTGGTGTGAAAGTGGAGTTACTGGGTTAGTCTGCAGCTCTAAGGAAGCATGTCTGTCCTGAGCAGGATTCTGGAGAAGGGAAAACAGTTGGGAAATTGGAGTTTAGATGGAACATGAGGGGATGGTGGGGGAATAGGGAGGTGAGAGAAGACAAATACTCATCTCAAAATGTGAATAATGTTGCACCATGCCAGCAATCCAATATCCTAATCTCTCATCACTAATCCCATTAGGAATTAATTTGCTGTTCTCTTTCCCTTTGCTTCCAAATTCCTGGGGTCTCCAGCTCTTTCCTCCCTTCCCCTCAGTTTCTGTCTCTGTCCTTCCCAATTTCAATGTCCAGGGAGTACTCAATGAGTTGGAAGCTATTTTAATAAGTGTGAGATCATTCAAAACTTAAAATCTCCATGAAGATATTATTCTGGATGATAATCCTGCCTTGGACTTTGCAACAATCTATGAGGGTTAGAATAAAATATGCAAATTTATGCAATCGTTATCTGAATGTGCACATATACCAAAAAAAGCATTTACACCTGCAATAAGCACTCAGGAAGCATTGGGTGACTATGTGGATTTTGCCCTTCTGCAGATTCTTCTACCTCTATTTTGAAATAATAGGTCAGTCCTGAAATCCTGTGTCACAAGAAAGGCTGCATGCAAATATTCTTTTGTGCTCCTGAACTTTTCCAGAAATGGGCATTGCTTAACCACCTGAGAAAGAAGCATGAGCCAGATGCAAACACATGCTAGCAAGAACCCAGGAACACCATCTCAGACTGCTGGAATTCACAGACTCCAAATCTGCAAAGGAAAGCAATGTGAGTCCATCCAGCTGTGCTGACAGCAAGGTTACCAAAATTCCCTTTACACAATGGTTTTGCTGAGGTCAGGTGATTAACTCACTAGACCCTGCTTGTGAAATTGCAGTGGTCAGGAAAATGTGGGGTGGCTATAAGCTCATCAGCTGGAGAGCTGGAAAAACCAGTTCAGAAAGCTGTCAGTTTAGAGATGTTTTCAACATATCAGCAATATGATGTCCAGATAGCAGATTGCATAATGACTAGTGCAGCAAATAGATTGATTTTCTCCCCCCAGAGCAAAATGTTTGACAAGGAGGTAACCCAGTGCTTGAGCAGACTTTCTCCATGAGGGTCCTGCTGGACTTACTACACTTGAGTGCCAAGCAGAAGGCAATCTTACTTTTAACTGGAAATCAAAAACTTGCCCTAAAATATAAGCATGTATTTCCCAACAAATACTCCTTTAAAGAAACCAACAATCTAGTATCCTTCAGAATATTTATTATATGCAATATATGTTCTATAAGCCTTAAAATAAAGCATCTGTTACATATTTTTGCAATGCATTCTTAGCCTGAAAATCTATTTTTTTCCTTTTCTCTTAATTTTCTAATTTCACCTTATTTTGCCTTTTCCAAATGAGAACTTAATAACATCAAATCTCAAATAATGACATTTTTAATTCCTTTTAAAGCTATTTTTCATTGTGTAGTTTTTTATACAAGTTATGGTGTGGCAGAATTGATAGAATTCCAGGAAATGAATTAATCAAATTAATCAAACTGCCAGATGCTTAAATATGAAACACTGTAAATTAGATATTATTTTTGACAGTCACCAAAATAGAGTGTAATGATCAAATGAAAAATATCTTAGTTATTTTTTCTTCTCCATCTTGTTTTCCTCTTTTGGAGTTTTTAGTGTATAACTTTGGTTATAGTTGGGCCAGAAATAAATTATTGTATTCTGTTATGGAAATAGTCACTTATAGACATGGAGACTACAAGGAGATAAATGTCAGCTGATGTCTCTTGGTTGATTTGATGAAAGCTGTATCAGCAGTGTTCTTCAAAAACACTTTGAATCATGCATTTCAGAGCTGTAAGTACTTTCAAGACTTCTAGTTCAATGTGCTACTTTAACGAAGTTAAAATAATGTTTTCCCATTTTATTGTACTTTCGGTTCAGAGAGGTCAGATAAGCTCTTTGAGGTCAAAAAATTAGACTGGAGGGACCTAGAATCCTGGCTCCTACTCTATAATCCAGTGCCTTTCTGATAGTCTAATATAGTACATAGACTTCATCTCTGCAACCATCCTCTTCATCTCTGTGCATGGCAATAATTGTTAATCAAAGCTGACCTGCTTTCATGCTGAGCACGGAAGCAACCTCAGAAAACATTGCATCTCTTCAAAATTGTCAAGCAATCCACTTGGCAGATGGGAGGAAGCCCACTTCCAGTCTCTGTATTGGACTCAGTCCAATTCAGGTTAGTCACTCAGTCGTGTCTGACTCCCTGTGACCCCATGGACTGCAGCATGCCAGGCTTCCCTGTCCATCACCAACTCCTGGAGCTTGCTCAAACACAGTCCATTGAGTCGGTGATGCCATCCAACCATCTCATCCTCTGTCGTCTCCTTCTCCTCCTGCCTTCAATCTTTCCCAGTATCTGTGTCTTTTCCAATGAGTCAATTCTTCGCATTGGGAGGCCAAAGTATTGGAGCTACATTCCAGTGCTACCGTATGGATTACATTCCCTTAAAAGACAGCTCTGAGGGGCTCAGATTCAAGCCTTATGACAGGAAATAGCTTCTAAGTCAAATAAGTCAATTGAGATCATCAATTGTAACAAATATACCACAGTAAATATAAAAGAAGGAATCAGTTTATATGGGCAAAGATGAGAAAGGGGCATATGGAAACTCTGTACTTTCTGTTCAATATTTCTGCAAACTTAAAACTGCTCTAAAAAATAGTATTTTGTGTGTGTGTGTGTGCTGCACTATGCACTTTGCAGGATCTTAGTTCTCTGACCAGGGATCACATCTAGTCCTCTGCAGTGGAGGCTCAGAATCCTAACCACGGAACCACCAGGGAATCCCTAAAGCAATCTGTTTGTTTAAAGTCAACAGATTGTCTGACTTATTCCTACTGTTGATCTGTATACATCATCACGTGTACATTTGTACATGGCCATTACTAGGGACCATAGAAGCAACTGTGATGGACAGGTCAGCCATAACTCCCATTATCTGAAGAATGTTATTTTAAGAATGATTTTAGAATAAGAAACCTAAATATATATGCTTCAGGTTAAACTGTCTTTGACATGTATCCATGATGCACAAGCCTTTTTTTATTCTTAATAACAAAATAATTACCAAAGTATAATAGTTATTGTCAAAACATTTTTTTTTCCTTTTTTGCAGTTTTCCTAAAATTAACAAGCTTAAACTGTGGATTACGGAAGGCAATATACTTCAAGTGTGTACACTATGATTCAAGGGTAAATATGTCCCACAGGAAAAGTTTAAGAAAGTGATGTCGTTTAGCTTGGCAAAGAGGAGACTAAAGGGTGCTCTGAGAATTGTGTTTGAAATATGATGATCTATTAAATAGAGGACAGGAACCAGCTGTTCTTCATTTCCAGGGAGGAAAGAATAGGAAATTGACACAATAGAAGATTTTGGGTTTGTTATAATAGGCTTTTCCTAATTAATGCCACTCATTTTTCAAACATTATTTGTTCTTTCTTTCATCAGAGACTTGTGTTTTACCATATAACATAAGATTCTGCATGTATTAATATTATTACTTTGTAATCCTTCTCAATTCATTTCAGTTTTTATCTATCAAGAAGTATTGAGCATTTGTCAATGACCTAAACTTTGTGTATGGTATTTATTCCTCAATTCTTCAATAAGCAGTTCAATGGCATAAACTATTTTCCTAAGAAACAGGTTGGTAAATGCATATGGGTCTCTTTGGCATCCTGAAACTAGTTAGTATGAAAAAAAAAAAAAAAAAAAAACTAAGCTAAACTTTTTCAAATCATCCATTGGGAGGGAAAAAACAAACAAACAAAACATAACAAGCATCTCTTCTCTCAAGTATACCCCCACACTCATCCTATGTATGCCCTACTGAAATACCTTCCTCATTTCTGGAGTCCTAAAATATGACCACATATATCAGCCATGCACCACATTCCACCTCAAGTCATAGCATTTTCCCAGAGCTGAAGAGAAACCTTGTCATATCTTTATCCCCTCTCCAAGAGCTTAACTTTCGAGAGAAGAGATGTAGAAACTATGAGGTGTAAATATCTCAGCTTGAGGCACAGATTGAGTAGACAATGGAGATTTTCTGAAAATATATTTCATCTTTGAAAACAAATAGAGCATCCCTGATTGCATTGTTAGGACTGGAGTGAGGACATGAGGCCCTCAGAAAGAAAGGACTCATGATGCCTCTTCCAAAGGGAAAGTAGGAGATACACAGGGAGTTAAGTCTTATGGCAGAAGCCCATCTCAGTAGAATTTGCCAAAAAGAAAAAAAAAAAAGTGGGCATGATTAAAAGGGTTTTGGAGATTAGGATAAGCTTGTTTTTCTTTGTATTCCTTATTTTTTTGTTTATTGATTTTTTTTTTTTTTTTTTTTTGGCTGCACTGGGTCTGTGTTGCTGTGTGTGGGTTTTCCTTAGTTGTGATAAGCAGAAACCACATTTCATTGTGATTGATGTGCAGGTTTCTCATTGTGGAGGCTTCCCTTGTAGAGTGCAGGCTCTGCAACTAGGCTTCCGTAGTTGCACAACATGGGCTCAGTATTTTTGGTGCATGGGCTCAGTTTCTCCAAAGTTTGTGGACTCTTCCCAGACCAGGTATCAAACCTGCGTCCTCTGCACTGAAAGGTAGATTCCTATCCACTGTACTACCAGCGAAGTCCTGCATTTCTTATTTTTGTTTTTGCAAGTCTGTCCTCCTATAACTAATACAATCTATAATATGAAAATTGTTTACTTGACTTCAGAAACTGCAAGAAAACAGAATCTAAGGAAAAATGAATCTGCAGCCAACATTAGGCCTAGCTCTAAGGCTGAGGGGTGAGTTACAATTTGGTGGTGGTGCTTAGTCACTCAGTCATGCCAGACTCTTTGTGACTCTTTGTGACTGTAGCCTGCTAGGCTCCTCTGTCCATGGAATTTTCCAGGCAAGAGTGCTGTTACAGGTTGTCATTTCCTACTCCAGGGGATCTTCCTGACCTAGGGATCAGACCCAGGGATCAAACCTATATCTCTTGCGACTCCTGCTTTGGCAGGCAGATTCTTCACCACTGCGTTACCTGGGAAGCCCTAGTTATAACTTAAGTGTGGACATAACACTATGCAACAATAAGAAGTGGGAGAGTCTTGGAAAACTCCTTGAATGAAGTGACTTTTGAGCAAATGTAGAGAAAGAAGTTTAGCAAGTAGATGTAGGAGTGAAGAATTTTAGGAAAATTCTAGAGAGTACTTTACCCATTCATTGTCAATGAAGGCTGGCTCAAATGTTAACTTTCTAAAATTTCAGCTTCATAATTGCTCTCTAGCCCTGACTGAAAATCTCTGGGAAATTAAAGTAAAGAACTGATAAAAATAGTGGTGGATACTTTGTAAAGGAAACAAATTGAAAAATAATACTATCTGCATTGTTACTTGAGAATAGTCCAGTGCTAAAACTGGAAAGGGATTCCCCCATGGCTCAGCGGTAAATAATCTGCCATCAATGCAGGAGATGTGGGTTCCTTTCCTGGCTCAGAAAGATCACCTGGAGAAGGTATGACAACCCACTCTAATATTCTTGACTGGAGAATCCCATGGACAGAGGAGAAGGTATGACAACCCACTCTAATATTCTTGACTGGAGAATCCCATGGACAGAGGAGGCTGGCGAGCTACACCTTATAGGGTTGCAAAGAGTCAGACATGACTACAGCGACTGAGCATGCATGCGTGTAAAGCCACAAAGGATTGTAGATAGATGAATTGTGTAAGATCCCAGATTTGCAAATCTATTTGTCCTACCATGAGGTCTTACCCATGGTCAACGTGTGATGGCACAGGCATGGATGTCCCATAAGGGTAAGTCCACCATCAAACAACCACCAGGAACCTGTGGCAGATGCTATCAAACAGTTTAATCACTCTTAAATCTTTTTCCCCCCATGGCACTGAAAAGTCCAATTGAAAACTAGTTGATTTCTCTGCTACTTTGCTCTTTATCATTTCAGACCATTTAGAGAACATTTATTTAACTGTTAAGTATATGCAATTGAGCACTGAGTACTTTTTAATATGATTCTTATACAAAAAAAGTATACACACATACTTATATACACATACGCTTTACACACACACTTACATACACATATGCATTATGTATTCAAAGTCACAGTGAAGAACTGAAATAACTTTTACTTTATTTCTGGATCTGAGAACCATCTTCTCCCAAAATACTGTAGAAATTGTGCACAGTGTATTTATCAGTCTCTAGACATGAGCAGTTTAGAAATTGAATCTTGTTGTAAGTATTCACCTTGGTCAAGGCATTTGATTTAGACCATATCTCTCCTGAAAGAAATAATACATATTAATTAAATCAAGTTTATCTTTATTTTATCTATATAGATTGATAATAGACAGATTAACCTTCTTTCTTGTCCTTGGCTGCATTCAAGGACTTTTTTTTTATTACTGATTTGAGGATATGAGTCAATAACTTGAGTTCCAGGCTCCCCTTCCAACTCCCCCAGGGTCCTTGAATAGGATCTTGTTAGCACCTGAAAAGTCTGGCACACACTAAGGCAATTAGCTTCTTTTCACACCTAAATTTACCTCCACCCCATGGAAACTTGCAGCTGTTCTCCTGCAATTGTTACTCAAATGATCTCTCTGGTAAACACTGAATCATGAGGCTGAGGCAACATGACATTATTGGCCTCTTAGGGACCTGGTCCTATTTCCTTAAAAATGTTATTTAAACTACCTTTACTTGGGGAGTCATCTTCCACATTGAGCACTGGGTACTTTGAGTATTTTTAATTATGCCATTTAACATAATAATAGAGAAAAATAAACCTTTTTGAGCTGTTTACTTCTAAGTTGAGGTTTTTCAATTGTTTTTAAACTGACTTTTAATTGTTGATTAGCAAGCATTTATTTCACCAAAGCTTTTAATTAATTGTCAATGCATCAAATGCTATACAAAATGCTATATCTTTGACTGTGGGAAGTAAAAAGTAGTCAAAATCTTATTTTTACCTATTAGAATATAGGTACACACACACTCTGCCTATGTGTAATATAAGCAGAATGATAGCTTTTATTGTGATATCTGAGAAGTACTCTAGACTCCTTAAATGGATCCTAGAATTTCCAAACTAAATAATATTTTTGAAAATTGTGTCATCAAAATTGATCAAATAATAAACTGAAATGGAAACGCCTGGATCAGACCTTGAAATATGAAGGCATTTTTCCATATTTTTGAGGTTCAGATCCAACATCCTTTAGTCAGGTACCTTCACATGAATAAAATATAGAGACAGGGTATTTTAAGTGGAAGGTTGGTTTTGGTGGAGTCATTCAAGTGGAACTCTAGACCAGAACTGGTAGCTCAGATGGTAAAGAGTCTGCCTGCAATGTGGGAAACCCAGGTTCGATCTCTGGGTCAGGAAGACCCCCTGGAGAAGGAAATGGCAACCCACTCCAGTATTCTTGTCTAGAAAATCCCATGGATGAAGGAGCCTGGCAGGCTACAGTCCATGGGGTCGCAAAGAGTCAGACAAGACTGAGTGACTAACACACTTTCACTTTTACTTTCTAAACAGGTACTAGACAGGACAGCGAATATCACCTAATAGTACAAGGCAGGTTTTCCTTCTGGTGAATATTCCTCAAGGGTGAGAAAATACAAGAGTTAGAACATGTTTAAGCATAATAATCGGAGAAGGCAATGGCACCCCACTCCAGTACTCTTGCCTGGAAAATCCCATGGATGGAGGAGCCTGGAAGGCTGCAGTCCATGGGGTTGCTGAGGGTCGGACACGACTGAGCGACTTCACTTTTACTTTTCACTTTCATGCATTGGAAAAGGAAATGGCAACCCACTCCAGTGTTCTTGCCTGGAAAATCCCAGGGACGGGGGAGCCTGGTGGGTTGCCGTCTATGGGGTCGCACAGAGTCAGACACAACTGAAGTGGCTTAGCAGCATCAAGCATAATAATGCACATGAAAAACCAAAATAGAAAATTTTGATTATCCAAGGAAGGCATGAGTGGCCCTGGATGCCTGAGAAGAAAATCACAGTGTACAAGAGTGTTAAGCTACAGAATCAGTGACTGAATGCTACCCTTCTTCAGAAATCCTTGCCTGCTGCTGCTGCTGCTGCTAAGTCACTTCAGTCGTGTCTGGCTCCGTGCGACCCCATAGACGGCAGCCCACCAGGCTCCGCCATCTCTGGGATTCTCCAGGCAAGAACACTGGAGTGAGCTGCCATTTCCTTCTCCAATGCATGAAGGTGAAAAGTGAAAGTGAAGTCGCTCAGTCGTGTCCGACCCTCAGCGACCCCATGGACTGCAGCCTTCCAGGCTCCTCCGTCCATGGGATTTTCCAGGCAAGAGTACTGGAGTGGGGTGCCATTGCCTTCTTGGAAAATCCTTGACTAAGCTCTGTCAAAAGTTTTAAATTCTATTCCTTGAAGGTCTTGAAGACCATTGGCTTAGTATGTCAGAGTGTGTCAGGGTTTATAAATGGATCCTTCTCATTTAATTTTTTATATTAAGTGAACAGAGTTAATCATGGTCAATTAAGCAAACAGTTAATCACGGTCAATTAAAAAAGGATGTAAGTGTTACAGGAAAGGGGAACCCCTTCAGGGCCCAAAAGTGGGCTCTTGTCTAACACTTGGAAATGAATTTTTTGAGGAGATACATGTACTGACAAAGAAAGACACTTTATTGGAAAGGGCACCCGGGTGGAGAGCACTAGGGTAGGCAGCCCTGGAAAACTGCTCTGCCACATAGCTCGCAGCCTCAGGTTTTATGGTGATGAGATTAGTTTCCTGGTAGTCTTTGGTCAATCATTCTGACCCAGAGTCCTTCCTGGTGGCACACACATTGCTCAGCCAAAATGGATCCCAGCGATAAGGATTCTGGGAGGTGGTTGGACATATGGTGTCTCTTTTTGACCTTTCCCAAACTCTTCTGGTTGGTGGTGGCTTATTAGTTCTGTGTTCCTTACTAAGACCTCCTGTAGTAAAACAGCTTATGCCAGAGTGGTCACTTTCAGTCAGTGTACTTCTCTTAACTCAAATACCAGTCTTGTGGGTAGCTATAGTTGGAAGACAAGGAAAGATTAGGAGGTATTAAACCTGAAAAACTGTTAAAAGAGGATTACTGGTAATACAAACTTGACAAGTAGTTGAGAATAAGCTGAAACTTAGAAAAAATACAGAAGTTGTGAACATTTTGTTCAAAACTCTGAAAAATTGAGTCATTAATTTTTAGTACTATGCAGAAGTATAATTTAGATATGTAATAATGTCTATAACATAAGGAATTTCTATTCCTTTTAAACATATGCTTTAAGTGAATTATTCTATATTAACACAAAGTTAAAGCAACTAATTTACTGAGTGCTCTGAGTGTGCTAGTCACTCAGTAGTGTCCAGCTATTTGTGACCCCATGGACTGTAGCCCTCCCAGATCTTCTGTCCATGAAATTCTCCAGGCTAGAATGCTGGAATGGGTAGCCATTTCCTTCTTCAGGGGATCATCCTGACCCAGGGATTGAACTCAGGTCTCCTGCATTGTGAGGGAACTCTCTACCATCTGAGCCACCAGGGAAGTCCAATTTACTGTAGTGGTATATAAATAATTGTATTTTATATATTCTAAGGAAAGTGTTGTTATCATATTGTGTCGATCTTCTTTCTCTCCCTTTTCCCTTGTTTCCTCGCTTCTCTTTTTTTTTTCACCTTTTCTGTTTTTCACACTTTCCTTCTTTATTCTTTCTTTTTTCTTATTTTTCCCATATAAATAATTCTTTTTTTTTTTCTTGTTTTAAGGAAATACTTAACTGAACATAAAGCCAATAGGCATGGTTCAAATTGAAAATTTATTTAAAATTTGTAATAAAGTACAGCTCCTTACAATACTAAAAATTGCATCAACATTTCTGTATTATACTTAAATCTTCTTTCTTCATTTCCAGTTTTTACAGTGTAACTTCCTGAAGAGTATGGGGAAGGAGTAAAATGCATATCCTAGTGTTAAATCTGATCTTGTGTCATATCTTCTTACATTGAGATATCATTTGATTAAAACCTACAAATGTCTTTATCATCATCTGCACAGTTTTGAGTTATGGTCCCTTTATGGAGCTTCTTGGGAAAGTCTCTTCATCTTAGCCAGTATTCCTAACTTCTTATCTGAAAAGAGGACATGTAAATTTTATACATTGGGTAAAAAGAGTGTAAAAAAAGCTTAAATAGCATACAATTGTTATCTCACAGTCTTGGTGGGTCAAAAGTCTGGACATAGCTTAGCTGAATCCTTTGTTTTGATTTCACAAAGCTGTAGTCAAGGTATCTTTTGACCAGATTACATTATCATCTGGCAGTTCAACTGGGGAAAATCCACTTCCAAGCTCACTCAGTTATTGGCAAGTTCATTTCTTTGTGTGTGTACAGTCTGAGAGGCCCAGCTTTCTTCTAGCTGTCACCTGGAGGCCATCCTCGACTCTGCAGCTCCCTGCCTTGTCCTCTTCACCGTAGACAGTTTACAACATAGCAGATTGCTTCTTTAGTAAGAGAGTGAAAGCAAGTACAAGTCTGGCCAGACAGAGTATATAAAACCTGATATAATCATGGGAAGTATATCCTACTATTTTGCAAACTCTACTAGTTGGAAGAAAGGCACGGTTTGCATCCACACTTGAAAGGCGAAGGCTACACAAGAGCGTGTACATTAGGAGGTGGGAGTCATGGGGCCACTTAAAGTCTGTCCACCACAGACTGGATATGGTTTAACATTCAGAGTCTTCAATCTTGGAAAACAAGTAATCAGCATGGTTTCATCCATCACAGCCCAGCTGATCATCCCATCCATTTCACAAAGATCCCCAGAGGTAAGAAATATAGTGCTATAAAATAAAGATGATATTGGAGGGCAACCTGTTTGGTGACTGGTGAGTGATGAAGTTGCTGTTCATCTTGCTATTATTTGTGGTGTGAGCTTCTCATTTCTAATCCTAGCCATGATTCAGGGTCTATTAATGATGACAGGCCTAATTCCTCTTTAACTTCTTCCTCAACTTTCAAAATGTAGATGATGATATACATCAATCTTAGAAAGGCAGTATGAGCTTTAGCATGTAAAGAATTCAGCCCAATTTTGTACAGAAATAATTTTGAGTAAGAATTCAGCAGAAAGCAACATAAATCTTTAAAGAGCTGGCATAAAACAGTGCTGGGGAGGTGATAGAGTTCTAATTTAATACAGAGAAGTGAAGGCTAAGGGGTGATTTAATCTTCATCTACAAATATAGGAGAAATCTCTGTAAGAAATCAATTATTTTGCATATTCAAGGAAGCCCAAATTAGATTGAATTAAAGAAATAGGGAATTTTGTTTAGCCAATTTTTTTTTTTTTTTTTTAAGTTTTAAAGAAATTCTGCTGTGTTTTCTAGGGGAGCTAAATTGGCATGTGTTTTAGGATGAACTGGAAATGTTCTTGACATTCTTTTTTTCTTTTTTTTGTATCTTATTTTTTAGTATACATTACCTAAAAGTGCAAATTTCCTTCTAAACTAAAAAAATAAGCAATTTTATTTCCTTATGCAAGAAAAATGAGGCAGACTGTTCTGAATTTTGATACTATAAGCCAGGTTTGTTTGAAAAGTCACATCATGCTAACCACAGAAGGTAGCTGAACATAGAATGGTATAAAACTACACATTAGGACACAAATTCACTCTGAATTTTGTGTTTGCATCAGTGAACAAACTGAAGTTGTGGCTATGCTTAAATATGAAATAATCATCATTAAAAGGCTTTAAGTTGAGCTAAAAAAATTCAATAAACACAAACAGAAAGAAAGGAAGAAAAGAGAAAACAACCAAACTGGTTATTTCACCAAACTGATTGGTTGGTAAGTGGTTAAGACTATTGTTGGGGAGGAAGAAATTTTTTTCTACTCTTCTGGGTTCTTCTGACTTGCCTAAGAATTAAATTGACATGAGACACATTAATAGGAGAAAATCAAGGCAAAATTTAATAAAATGCATACAATGGACAGACCCAGAAAAAGTGAGTAACCTTCCAAAATGACTGAAGCCCTCACTTTAAATTTCATCTTCAGCTAAAGACACAAGAGGATGATGGAGGTAGTGCTTTGAGAACTCAAAAGGTAGGAAGACAACCCTGGTCTCTAAGAATTCCTCCCTCTATCCCTAGCCCTTATTCAATGCAGAGACCTCTGGTGATAGAATTATTACTGTGATAGCCCCTCTCTCTATATTTTTAGGGGGAAAGTTAGGATGAAGATCGAAGTTTCTTTTTGAGTCTTTTGGGCCTGAATTGTACTCAGTTTGAAATAAGCTATATGCCAAAGAGGCACTTAGGGGTGGCAATTTTTGTTCCCTTACTCTGTTCATTCTAGAATAATGATTATCATCATGGACTTTGACTGTGAATGTCACCAAGTTTATCTCCCAACATATATATGTTTCACTTCATTACCTTGGGCATATCTTCATCCAAATTCTTCTGAAATCATCTCATTGACTAAAACTTCAACTGTTCCTCAGTTAATTTATTTCATGTTGTATGCTGAGAAAGTTCTTTCTTTTCTTGATCCTTATTTCCCTCCCCTGCCCCCCCATAGGACTATTGTTTCCTCTGGAGTTTATTTTTTACCTTAACATAGATGACATTTTGCAAAATGAAGAAGATCACCAAGATATGCCTTTAATATTTTCATTTTTCAATCATCATCTTGAGTTCTTCAATGGCTTAATTTATTAAGCAGTCTTAAGTTCTTCCAGAAGCTTTCCCCACACCTGACACTGTATATGCTAGAGAAGAGATAAGAGCATAATGGGCTAAAGTGCTTATTAGACATGGATGGAGTGTTGACTTGCTTATGAATTTAACTTCAAAACCAGTTGCTTAATCAGTTCATCACAAAGACACAGACTGGCTCATAAAACAACAGATGAGTGAGCACACAATAAAATCTAAGCTGTAAAGGCTATTAAACACTAAAGATATATTATAGAGTAGAACTTGCTTAGGTAAGAACATCCTGCCCAGAGCCACACCATGATGATTAATGCTTGCATGTGTGAACTTTATGAAAAAGATAATGAATTGAATGTGTTCTTAAAAGATGCCATTTTAGACCTGTTTGGCTTTCTCTCCTCCCTTGGGAATCAACTGACCACACTCTGTTAGTTTAAACAAATGAACATTTAATGTTGGCCATTCTGCCAACCAACTTGGGGAAAAATGGAGTCATTTATCAAGGGGGAAAAAATAGGAAACAAAATGAAGTGTCTTCTATTCTGGGAAGAAGGTAAAAACAAAGCTAAAAAAGGAGGCTGCCACAGATTATGACTACAGATATAAAAGAGGCAGAACTTTAGGTTTGCTTTCATACTTTGGGTTCTGCCTATTCTGGTATGAGGGAGCTGATTTTAATCACATCATGAGTCTTTCTTGTACCTTAATGATTGCCTTCTTTGGCAACTTTAATGCTAGCCACTATAAACACATCTGCTTTTTCTTGGTAAATATCAAATAGATTGCAAATGATAGTAAAATAATTAGGACATTTATAGGTAGAAAATGCAACTTGAGGGTCATTTGTGATAATAGACTGAAAGTTATCTTAGATATATATCTAATATTTAACATAAATTCATTAATCACCTGATATTTATTATACTTAGTACTATTCTAATAACTGAATAGAATAAAGGGGAATACAAGTCACAACCTCTGTCCTCAGGAGTTTATAATATTTTCAGAAGAGAAAACATGTACCTAAGAATATATGCATACATTCATATGTACATAAATTATATAAATGAGATCTATAGGTTAAGAGAAAGAAAGGAGCCATCCTTGTTGTATAAAATGTATTGAGAGAGACTGAAGAAACCACTGATTTTTTTCTGTATTATATTATTGATTATGTATATGCTGTATTAAAGCTAGTAAAATTGTATATATAGTTATGAGTGAGTGAAGTCTCTCAGTCGTGTCCGACTCTGCGACCCTATGGACTATAGCCTACCAGGCTTCTCCTTCCATGGGATTTTCCAGGCAAGGGTACCGGAGTGGGTTGCCATTTCCTTCTCCATGGGATCTTCCTGATCTAGGAATCAAATCCGGATCTCCTGCATTGCAGGCAGATGCTTTACCCTTATATGTATATACAATCATGAGCATACACACAAAATTGATGAATAGTTCAAATCTGTTCAGCATCAAGATAGAGGTTTTCACTCCAATACAGTCATTGCACTCACACCAAGTATGAAAAGAAGGACCAGGTTAATGAATAAGAAAAGGAAATCAAAGAGTAAATGCAACACAAAGGCTTTTTTCCTGGTAGATGATGATGTTTCACCTTCAGTGAGCAAAAAAGTAGATATATAAGTAGCTTGGGAAATTTTTCTGAAATTTATTATGTACTTATTTTTTCATTATGATCCATTCACACATTTCCTGGGAGTAAGGCAGCTTGAATATCAAAGCCAGATTTTTGTCCTCTAATTATCAGACTCATCCATGATCTTGCCTTACTGTGGCTAGATAAAGGATGGAGGGAACCAAGGTCTGAGCTAAGCTGAGGAAGGTGTTTTGGTATTTCCCATGAACAGAAAAACAGAGAAGTATTGTTCAGAGAGAGAATTTTCTTGAGCAGTAGTGAACATTAATTAAACACTAATTAATTAAACATAAACATTAATTACATTAGTAAAACCAAGAGAAGTTAGAACTCAGACAGGGTAAACAAGTCAAAACAAAGCATGAAAATCAGCAAAATGATTTTAAATTCAAGAGTAAGGGTATGTAAATACATAGAATAAATGCACCTAGGTGATGTTAGGATATTCTCTTAAAGCTGCCCCAGAATGTTCTGTGGTTCCTTTATGAGCAACTAGCTAGTTCTTAGTGGGATGTGCCATATTTCTAGAGGAACTAAACGAAGGCAAATGAATATTAAAGGATCTATATGTGTTTTTCTATAGGAAAAAAAATGTTAATATCTGCTTGCTTTTCTTTTGGCATACTCATGTAAATAGAGTGTAAAAACATGAGAAGAAAATAGCATATTAAAAGATGTTTTTATAGCTGTATTACTAATAAGAAAATATGAGAAACATCTTTTATATCTGAAACAATAAAATATCTAAGAAAATACTGCATAGGCCCACAATGAAAATCTCAAGACTGACACACTTAAAGTCTATGTTAAAATATGAAAAATGTTTTGCATAATAAAAAGGATTGTCAAAGTAAATGCTTGTTTTCTTCCTTAGACTAAATATGTCATGGTTACCGTAGATGAATATTTTGTTCCCTTCTAGGTGGTGGGGATAATGTCTTACTCATCCTTCTACCCCTCTTAAGAGTTGACTCCATGTCTGCTAGACTAAACTGAAAATTGAGACTATAGCAAATGAAATGTGTTATGTTACAGAAGTGGGAATTTTATTTTTACTTCTACATTTTATTTTATTTTCATTATATTCTGTTAAAAGCTATATGATTATATTTCATTGTTGGTATCTCTAGTTGTTGAAACTCAACATTAAAAAACAAGATCATGGCATCTGGTCCCATCACTTTATTGCAATAGAAGGGGAAAAAAAAATGGAAGCAGTGACAGATTTCATTTTGGGGGGGCTCCAAAATCACTGAGGATGGTGACTGTAGCCATGATGTTTAAAGACACTTCCTCCTTAGAAAGAACGCTATGACAAACCTAGGCAGTGTATTAAAAAGTAGACACATTATGTTGCTGACAAAAGTTCACATAGTTAAAGCTACGGTTTTTCCAATATTCATGTATAGATGTGAGAGTTGGACCATAAAGAAGGTTGGGTGCAGAACTGATGCTTTCAAATTGTGGTGCTGCAGAAGACTCTTGAGAGTCCCTTGGGCTACAAGAACATCAAATCAATAAATTCTAAAGGAAATAAACACTGAATATTCATTGGGAAGGACTGATCTTGAAGCTGAAGCCCCAATATTTTGGCCACCTGTTGCGAATAATTGGCTCATTGGGAAAGACCCTGATGCTGGGAAAGACTGAAGGCAGGAGGAGAAGGGGATGACAGAAGATGAAATGGTTGGATGGCATCACTGACTCGAGGGACATAGTGGTGACAGTGATTTAGTTGCTAAGTCATGTCTGACTTTTGCAACCCCATGGACTGTAGCCTGCCAGGCTCCTCTGTCCATGGGATTCTCCAGGCAAGAATACTGAAGTAGGTTGCCATTTCCTTATCCACTGGATGGGCATGAATCTGATCAAACTCCAGGAGACGGTGGAGGATAGAGGACCTTGGCACTCTGCACTCCAGAGTGTCACAGAGTCGGGCACAACTTAATGACTGAACAATAAAATCCATCTCTAGATTGGTCATGCCAGAAGTCAGAGAAGGATGTTTTATTCAGAGATATAATCAATCTCTTATTGGTCTGTAGGACATGGAGGTCGTTTTAGGAGTGATCATGATTTGTTTCCTTGGAAGATCCATTTGGCTATCATTTTTATAGCTAAGCTCCTGAGAGGCAGTGTGAGAGAAGGAGAGGTGGGCAATAAGAATCAAAAGCACTAGAAATGTTTTCTGCTGGGCATGAGAAGAACTGAGGAAAGACAAAGCTGCTTGTATTTTTAAGCTGAGGTGGATGCCTTAGAGCACCACTTCTAGATCTAGTGATCCAGGCTCTTCTAGAACCAAGTTGTCAAGTTGAAAAATCCAGGCCTCCCACCAACTCCAGCTCACTTGTATCTCCCTGCCCCAAGATTACTGGTCTGTACCCACTGCATCCAATCTTCCCATGGTCACTTTCCTCTTTCTAGATTCCAGGATGACCTCAACTCTCAATGCTGAGGCTGTTTCTACCTACCTTCCTGGTTTTCTCTGGTTTCTCAAACCACTTGAAGAAAGACTGAGGTTGTGCCATTTCACTTTTACATCCCAGCACAGCTCAGACATCTAGCACCAATACTGGTGCCTCCATCCTTCAAGGGAAGAAAATGTTTGCCCCCACACAGACGTTATAGAGGAAACTCTCACCACACTGCACTGTCATATCTGATAATCATTTAATCACTGACTAAATCTAAGATGCTGAGATCAGAGGATTCAATAACTCTGGGAGACTTTAAAAAACCTTTCCAAATTAAGCATTTATTGTTACTTCATTGCTCCCTTGCTACTTAATTTTCCTGAGTCTCATTTTAGGAGAAATTTGCTCCTTTAGGCTTCCACACTTCATCTCAATCAATACACTATTCTCCCTAGAGGTCCCAAATTATTCTTTTCAAATGTCTTTTTTATCTACCCTTGGAAACAACACAAGCAAATGAAGTTTGACTTCCAGCTGTCAAATCAAGTGTGGAGGCAAACCCTGTGAGTGTGAATCACTTGATCCTGCCTTGTTCAATCTGGGTAATGTGGCACAGTCCCAAGAATCCTCCTCTACCACCAGATAGAGAAAGGAGTCAAAGACAAATGCTATCATTTCAAAACACTGGACATTTTTTTTTTTTCTTTTAATAGTAAATTATCCGTTAACACAAGCTAGAAGCTAACTGGTAAGTCCTTATTTATGCTCCCTGGACTTCTTTGGTAAGTCAAGGTTTGTTTGGAAATGGGATGTTTGAAATACACTACCTGTTCTTGGAGTTAATAATTAAACTTGGACCTTCTTATAATTCCATCTGTTGGAATCCATACTCTGGAAAACATAGTAACAAATTTTATCTTGTTTTCTTTTAGGGACTGAAGCTCCCTGGTTGAGACAGGCTAATGTTCAAAGTATAAGCTATTGTTCACATTGTTGCCTATGGAAAGGTAGTATAATTTGGGAATCTTGGGGATCATTAAAAGGTATTACTTATATATTGGTTTATTGACTGCTTCTGTTCAAAACAAAATTTTATTTCCTTTTGAGCTTGATTTCAAGGCAATTTAATGAATTTTTTAACACACATACAAACACACACACTCCTGGGTTATTATTTTACAGTTGAATCTGATAGCTCATGTTTACCTGCTTTTGTTTGAAGGACCAATTTCTCTACTTCTTGTGTAGCTTCCAGAGAAGTCTGTGTTGTGTAAAATGCAAAATAAAAAAAGAAATGAATAAGAACCCTGTGTTTTGCCCTGATGATGGTTCTTTAGTGGCAGTGGTAATGGTATATGAAGTTTTAAAAACCAAAATGCCTGACCACGTTCAGAGAGGTTATCCAGATGAGCTTTATGTGCTTTCCAAGGTACAGTTTTTTTTTTTCAAACTGGATCGTGAAACAGAGACAGCAAATCTTTATGTTCCATCCTCCGCTGTTTCAAATCCACTGCCTCCATCAAAGCACACCTTGAGCTCCACCTCCCACATTGTGTTCCCTACTGGTGCCAATCTTCCAGAGAACTCCATTTCCCCTTTGTAAACGCTCGATGTGCTGACCTATTTAAAAATATAACTCAGGTGCCTGGTGAACCATGATGCCTGCCAGCTCTTCAGATAAAGAGGATCCACTTATTAATCTGCTCTGTCTCCATCTGCCTGTTCAATTGGGATTGACTGCTTGCTGTCCAGACTGATACCAGGGAAATCTGATTGAGGACAAGAATCTCTTTGTACATTTCCCCCACTGATACTGCACAACAGGTCTGTTGCAGCCAGGGAGTTAAGCTGATGTGACATGATGTCAGATGGCCTGCCATTGTACGTCAGAAATTAAAAAGAAAATATTCTTTCAAACTGGAATTCCTTATGTGATTTTTATTTCCTTGGGCTTTGAGCAGATTGAGTATTGAATTGCTTGACTGGAGCCCATGGATAATTTAATACCTGCAACATTCGTCCCCGGGTGAAATTCAGCCACATTTGACTTGTTCAGCATGGAGCCTCAGTTCTAAACATTTCATGGAAATCTTGTAAATATTGATTGACAAAATCCCAAAGAAATACTTTTTCTAACTCTGATTCTAAAAAGCTCCAGAAGGAAAGACTTGATTTCTGTTTTTAATCCTCACTACTCCACATCCACTGGTGTAAGAAATAGATACAAATTTTGAACCTTATTGTATCTTTCTCAAATTAAGACCGTCAATTATTGCCACTTCAAACAGTAAAATAAACTGCCTTTATATGATCTATTAAACTAGAATTTAATAAAAATAACAAGAACATAGGCAGGAATAGCAAATAAATAAACAAAATCAGAACTTATTAGTGGGATCAAAATAGTACTGATTATTTCTTGGGAAGATTTTTTTGTCAATTGACTACGTTTATGTTAACTCTCCAGAAGAATGCAAACACGGTGTATGTATATATGGTTTTCAAGCGCTAAAGTTATTAGCATCCTGTTCTCATGAAATTCAGATTGTATATGTGTTTTTTGTCAATAAGGGAGTGGAACTAAATTTAGAGCTTATCTAGAGCCAAGACTGAATGACTTGCACAATTTCTGAAAACAACATTTATTAATTAAAAATCAATAGAGAAAAGAGACACAAGTAAATAATAGTAATCTTACAAGGATTTGTGCTCAGTTCAGTTCAGTCACTCAGTTGTGTCCGACTCTTTGTGACCCCATGAATTGCATCATGTCAGGCCTCCCTGTCCATCACCAACTCCTGGAGTTCACTCAAACTCATGTCCATCGAGTCAGTGATGCCATCCAGCCATCTCATCCTCTGTCGTCCCCTTCTCCTCCTGCCCCCAATCCCTCCCAGCATCAGAGTCTTTTCCAATGAGTCAACTCCTTGCATGAGATGGCCAAAGTACTGGAGTTTCAGCTTTAGCATCATTCCTTCCAAAGAACACCAAGGACTGATCTCCTTCAGAATGAACTGGTTGGATCTCCTTGCAGTCGCAAGGGACTCTCAGGAGTCTTCTCCAACACCACAGTTCAAAAGCATCAATTCTTCGGTGCTAAGCTTTCTTCACAGTTCAACTCTCACATCCATACATGACCACTGGAAAAACCATAGCCTTGACTAGACGGACCTTTGTTGGCAAAGTAGTGTCTCTACTTTTCAATATGCTATCCAGGTTGGTCATAACTTTCCTTCCAAGAAGTAAGCGTCTTAAGTGACAAGAAACAGAATATTATTACTTTTTTACTATTCAGATTTTACTCTTCAGTCAAAGCTAATCATTTGTGAGAAGAATGAAAGAGCTGGTTTAAAACTAAATATTAAAAAAAAAAAAAAAAGATAATGGCATCTGGCCCCATTGTTTCATGGCAAATGGAAGGGGAAAAGGTGGAAGCAGTGACAGACTTTCTCTTCCTGAGCTCTAAAATCACTACGGATAGTGACTGCAGCCATGACATCAGAAGAGGATTGCTTCTTGGCAGAAAAGCTGTGACAAAACTAGATGATGTGTTGGGAAGCAGAGGCATCACTCTGGTGACAAAGGTCCCTATAGTCAAGACTGGTCTTCCCAGTGGCCACATATGGTTGTGAGAGCTTGACCGTAAAGAGGCAGAGCACCAAAAAATCAATGCTTTTGAACTGTGGTCTGGAGAAGACTCCTGAGCATCCCTTAGACAGCAAGATAAAACCAGTCAATCTTATGGGAAATCAACCCTGAATACTCATTGAAAGAACTGCTGCTGAAGCTGAAACTCCAGTATTTTGGTCATCTGATGTGAACAGCCAACTTATTGGTAAAGTCCCTGATGCTTGGAAAGATTGAGGGCAGAAGGAAAAGAGGGTGTCAGAGGAGGAGATGGCTGGATGTCATCACTGATGAAATGGGCATGACCTTACCCAAACTTTGGATGATGGTGAAGGACAGGGAGGCCTGGCATGCCGCAGCCATAGGGTTGCAAACAGTCAGACTCAACTGGGCGACTGAACAATAACGCTCATTTGTTAATTTGTGTCAGCTCTAGTGCTTACAAATTCACATGTGAATAAGATGTGTGCCTGATCCTTACTTTTCACTATGCTTTGTGTGTGTGCTAAGTCACTTCAGTCGTGTACAACTCTGTGCAGCACTATGGACTGTAGCCTGCCATGCTCTTCTGTCCATGGGATTCTCCAGGTAAGGATACTGGAGTGGGTTGCCATGCCCTTCTCCAGGGAATCTTCCCAAACCAGGGATGGAATGTGCATCTCTTGAGTCTCCTGCATTGGCAGGTGGTGTTTTTTTTTTTTTTTTTTAACCACTAATGCCACCTGGGAAGCCCCTATTATACATTAAATGGTATGAAATATAAATACTGTTGAAGAAAATAAAATTTTACTCATTCAATGTAAATACTGAATAAATTAACAGGCTTCTTTTTGATATCCACTTGTCATGAGAGTGTACGTATCTATGTGTGCTTGTGTGGGACTGGTTTTGGTAAACACGTGAGGTATTTGAAACACTGGAGAGGAGAAAAACCTAGTTAAACAGATGAAAGCCAATACCAAGTTAAAAGTGACATAAGTTGTTTCGAGTTTTTTTCAAAAAAATCAAAAAGTATTTTAACAAGCAATAATTGTAGAATATTTTCTCAAATTAATGAAAGGAAATTCTTCACCATAAATATTTAACACTAAAATTTAAGAACCACCCCAAAAAAATTAATGAAAAAAAATTTAGTTTTGATTTTTTTCTTTATTTTTAGTTCAGTTTTAATTAACATAATATTATATTAATTTGAAGTGTACAGTGCTGTGATTTGAAATATTTGTATGTATTGCAAACTGATCACCATAATGAATCTAGTTAACATCTGACACCATAGATGGTTACTCTTTTTTTCCTGTGATGAGAACATTCAACATCTCTTGCTAGTTTTACATATGGAATACAGTACTATTAACTATAGTCACTGTGTTGTAGATTGTATCACCATAACTTTCTCATTTCATACTTGGAACTCTGCGTCTTTTGACCCCTTTTATTTATTTTGTTCATCTCCATGACCCACCTCAGGCAACCATTAATCTCTTCTCTATTCTTATGAGATGAAAACTTTTGTTTTGTTCTGTCTTGTTTGTTTTGTTATGCTTTGCTTTAGATTCTGCATGCGGGTGAAACCATATGGTAATTTTCTTTTTCTGTCCAATTTCTTTCACTTGGCCTAAAGCATTCAAGGTCTATGTATGTTGTCACAAAAGGCAAGGTTTCAGTATTTTTCATGGATGGATAAAATTTCATTTCATATATACATATATGTGTGTGTGTGTGTGTGTATCAGCATATCACAATTTATGTATCCATTATCCATTAATGGACAGTTAGGTTGTTGCCATTATTTTGGCTATTGTAAATAATACTGTAATAAACATGTAATTGCCTGTATATTTTCAAATTAATGTTTTGTTTTCTTCAGATAAGTAGCCAGAAATAGAATTTCCAAATCATACGATAGTTCTATTTTTAATCTTTTGAAGAAGCTCCATACTGTTTTCCATAGCAGTTGCACCAATTTACATTCCCATCAACAGTACACAAAAGTTTGCTTTTCTCCACATGCTATAGCTCTTCTAAGTGTTAGGTGATATCTCATTGCAATTTTGATTTGCACTTCCCTGTTCTAATCTTGCCATATTGACTGAAAATTGACTGGGATGTTGAGTGTTCTTTATCTCCATAGACTCCCCACTGCATTTTCCCCCTAATGTAAAGTAGAACAGGTAGTTCATTTAAGTGCATACTCTTTATATTAAACAGGAGTTTAATCTTGCATTTCTGGATCTTTTCTGAAAAAACTAAGCTGAATAGAAGAAACACGGGAAAAGAGTATCGTTTAGAGTTGTCCCTAAAGTCATACAAGTCAACTCCAAGCATTCAGCTCTTTGTTTTCTTATGGGACATGAGTCATAGCAGAATCCCCAGTGAAAACTGCAGGGGAAACAAAATTACAAAAATAATGGCAAATGGGAGCGATCACATCATTAGAATTATTAAAATCTATAGGTTCTTTAGGGGAAAAAAATGTCTTTGAGCCAGAAACAACTTTCAGAATAGTCTAGAACAAAAGTATTCAATCTATAAACTATAAAACTATGCATTATTCTATAAACTATTAAAAATGCACAAAAGTGTGTAGGAAGCAAAAGATTTACTTGTATTTTGTAGGATGAAGTTAAGATACAATACGCCATTAACTTTAGCATCCCAAAGTAAAAGCCAGTATGTTCCATCTTGTATAACACACAAAATTATACTCCTTGGTAATCAGTGATCGTGAAGGATTCAATATGCCAAGTGTCTATTTGGAAGCAGGGACATAACAATCTAAGCCAGGTAAGTGAAATATAATTTTTAAAATAAATCTAGAGAGAAAATTATTTTAGTCTCCTAAGGAATGAAACTACTGAAAGAAGTAAATGCTATTTCCTGGAGAGGGAGTGTTAGAGAAAGAAATGAGAAAATAAAAGTTGCTCAATATCAATATGACATTTGGTTTAAGGAAAATGTGTGCAGGAAAAGTTACTTGTATCTTTAAATATTTCTCTCATCCACATGATATCATTCTTCTAGTCTTATTTTTCTCAAATTAAATTTCTTCCTTATCAAAAAGCTTGCTTTAAGCTAAGCAAAGCTGGGAGGCCAGTGAATAGTTGATAAGGAGATCATTATAACAACTCAAATAGAAGATATAAAACAATCCATTTCAAAGAGTAAGGACTATTTCCTATCAACATTTACAATATGATTGATTATTTAGCAATTCCTCTTCCCCTTTTCCTCTATTCTTATCCCTCAAATACTCTGTAGTAGAGAAATTTGACCTTGCTGAGAGAAGTAATAATACAACATATCTGCACCATCCATGTGATTAATACAGCCCTCTAAAAGGAGCACCTGACCGGTAAAATACAACTCAAATGCATGAGCACACTGAGGAACTCTTTGCCTTGTTCACCTTCTTCCTAAATAATTCATCAGTTTAACGATAATGACATTCAAATATCATAATTACAGCTGACTCTTTAAAAAACATCAATTCCAAGGCCCAAAATGGAGTAACCAGCCCCCACTCCTTTTCTCACCATTAGCTGTTAATGCCAAAATATGATCTTTATTCATTTCACTGACATAATATAAAACCCAATGCAGATTTCCCATTTTTCATAAAATTTTCATCTGCACTATTAGTTTCACTGATAGCAGACTGCAAAATGTTGTTAAGCTACAAGATGGAAGACACTGCAAAAACCTCAGCATGTTAAGAAGCCATAAAATTTTATTCAGTTCATTTACTGCTACAGTCCAGTAACCCTATAGTAAGAGTGTGCTATTTTTATTGTGTATTTATTTAAAGCTTGAATATTTTGTTCCCTGGACTAGACATCTAACTTGGTTAATCTGGGGTCCTAATACACGGAGTTGTATTCTACTTCAGTGTTTATCATTGCCTTGAAAGTGTTTTTGTATTTTGGTTATTATGGAAAGGATAATAACAGAATATTGCAAAAAAAAAAAAAAAAAAAAAAAAGCTTAGCTATGGTTAGGTGGCTCGTTTGTGCTCAGAATTAAACTATCAGTGTATGAACCTCACATGATGCTGAGGAGAAACACTCCTATTGCCTTCTTTTTTTCATCTTATGTCTCTTCCAGTGCAAGTCTAGGGTACAGGGCCATCTGACAGTGTATCAGACCTTGTACTGGATAGTCTGGCACTTGGCCGGAGATGCTTGACTGCTCACACAATCCTGCAGAAGTCAGCCGCATTTTTGCATTCACTGCTTTGTCAGTATGTCTGAGCAGTTTGACATAAGTAGGTGAGATCTTTTTTTTTTTTTTAGAATAGCAGGAAGCAGAGCCTGTTTTAGGTCTACTCATGAAATCATAGCCATCTAAAGCTATCTTGTCTGTTTTCATACCAAGGTCCATTATACGATACTATACTATGTCATACCATTATTATATGAACACTGTAGTCTAAGGACATAAGATAGAGAAAGAAGGCCATGCACACCGATTTTGCCAATTCATGGAATGCATCTAAATATCCCAAGGAGCTTTCACAGACTTTTCTAATCATGGGTCAATGACTGGACACCAGTGGTAACTTCACTGTGGGAGAAAAAAAGCTTAAGTAAAGCTAGAAAAGAAAAGAAGGAGAGTGGAAGGAGCAGTTGGTACCAGTAGGTACCCAGGTTCACTCCCTTAGGACCAGCAAATTGATAGCATCAAGCTTAGCAAACTCCCAGGAAACCCAGGGCTGTGCATATTTACTTAGGCCCCAGGAATAACTGTTCCCTGCTCAGTCCCAATTAAAGGCCGCATGCAAACTCCAGGTGCAGTAAACAGATAAACTAGTAACAAAAAGTACAATAGCAAACAGGCCAGACGAATGATGTACAACATCCATAATACATTCCTTCTGTGGCTGTGACTCGGGAACTGAGAAGACAAGCCTGTCCCTACTTGGTCCCCTCGTCTATAATACAGGCTGATAAGACAACCCATGCCAGCTTCAGTGTTTTCTCTTGAAAGTGCAAAATATGGGCTTGATAAAAGCAAAGTGTGCATTTTTAAAGGCACATGAGAGAGATTTAAATCACCTGAGATAGACTGTTTTTATTCATTCCAAAGAGGTACAAAGGCTCTGTCTGAGTAGCATTAAAGAGTAAAGGTTCAAAAGGAATATGTGAGAGGCCCCAGGAGACGGGAAACATAAGAATGCATTAAAATGAGCCAGAGAATGTGTCCCAAAATAGCCAAATAATGACTATTCCTAGTTACTATCTTGTTAGCATCGATTGTGGAATATTTGAGGGCCTAGGAGAATCAGTGTATATGGTAAACAATCATCTCCTAAACTTAAATGTCAGAGATACGATACAGAATAATGAATATAAAATCTAGACAAAACTAATGACCAAACAAGATAAACAAATTAAAGCAGATAAGCCATGAAGGGTGAGTGACTAACGATTGAGGTAGGCATCATCCCAGTGAAAATTTGTCCATTTGAACAGCCTTTGCTGCATGGTGTCAACACGGGCTGACAGCTGAGTCCCACATATCTCCCTTTAGCTTCCATGATAATAAATCTAGGCTATGGATGTGAGATGCAGGAGACAGGTATTCAAGCAGTGGTGGGGAAGCCCATTTCCAAATTGTACAGTTTCATGATCATCCATATACTGTTCCTAGAGATGAAAGGTTATGTCTTTTGCATACTATACACCTGGTACAGGGGTCTTGTGCTCAGTCTCCCCCTAAAAATAATTTCCAGTTTTTTTTTCTTTTCTTTCTTTCTTTGCTTTACTTTTTAAAAAGAATATTAGAAATCTTACATGGTATCTCTTCAATTCTTTGTTATTTTTTGCATCTTCCCTATTTTTCTATTTTGAATTGATTTGTGAACTTCTTCTTGCAGCTAAATGAGTCAGCAGAGATGGGATGTTGATGGATCTCATTGGACTCAGGTCAACATTGTTCTGAAATAAAAAGAGTCAGTATGCTTTAATGGGACACTCCATCATAGGAAAAGCTCTGCTCCCAGGTTCCAATCACAATCACTTAGCAACTCCTTACATTCTAAAAGAGCATTATTGGGAAATACCAAGATTTTGATCCAGTATGATCTCTACAGTGTCTTTTGGTTTTATATATATATTTTTTTGCCCTGGTCTCTTGATATCTTGTATCCTTTAATTACAATGTTTATGATCCTCCTTCCCACTCCATACCTCCCCTCATTTTCACATTTATCTTATTACATCTTCCTTTATTCTGTTGTCTTCAAAACAGACATGTTGTGATCTCATCTTAAAATAAGTTTCTTTTAAATAGGTGTTATCACAATGGAAAAGATGTCATAATAACTGAAAATGTGTGGATAATAAAAAGTGACTGAGAGCACTTCTCATTTTAAAGATATTTGCTTTGAGCAGGAAACTCTCCATTATATATAGGTGGAGATGCAAACAAATTATGTATTTATATATATTACATGGGTATAAACAAATTTATATCTAATAGTGGAAATTTCAGATGCAATGTCAGGCAATTGGCAGGCAGGAATTTATTTAAATCAGAGCTGCTTTCCTGAAGGCTTTGTGGGAAATACCTATTTTGCCTGCAAATAAAGCTTGCCCAAATTGATGTTTTGTGAACATTCATTCTCACATTTTTTAAAAAATGAAAGGTCTTAGGAGTTTCGAAGAAATGAAACTATTGCCAATAGCATTATTGGAGGACACTTTAAATTATAACATTTAGACAGTAAATGAAATATATAATTTATTTTAGTTTAGTTTGGCATTGTTCTAGCAATTTCACACCTAATACAGTTTTGTAAATCTCTCATATTTGGTGATAAAATTGTCCCTAATAGCAAAATGGATAACTATCGTTTATCATGTTATATTGTGCATGGGGTCCATTTAATTACTAAAGGTGGTGCAAAAGTTGTTCTTTACTTTAAGTGACCAATGAAACCTTCTAGGACCAAGAAGATATTCAGATTTTAACCTCAAGTCATTGCCTATTATTGAGGAAGATGGAATTACCATATACTTCTTCCTTGGCGGAGGTGGAAGCTGCAATCACCCATACCATCTGCTGTGCCTGCACGAACACTTCAGGCCAAGTGGAAAGGTCAACACAGAAACATGAGGAGGAAGCTCCCCCTGTCTCTCTGAAGTAGACCATGTGATTTGGTCTCTGTTCACCCAGTTGGGAATAAGAACTTGGGGATACAGTTGAGGTCAAATGTTTTAGTTTGACACCATCCTGCTATGTGGAATCCTGTTGAATTCCTTAACTGAATGTTATTTGAAATGAGTTGATTAAACAAAATGGTTGATGAAAAGGTTCATGGGAAAATTTTCCAGAAGCCACCAATGGCATGAAAACAATGGGTACTTATTCCAGAAAAACAATTCTCCATGGTCATACATATTTCCCCATATGTTATAATAAAACACACTGAATGAAGTAAATACATGATAGATATATTTTAGTGAATAAAATATGAAAATGATGATAGAGTACTGCTTATCCCATAGCATGAGAAAGTAATAGATTCATTTACATCCCAGGCTGGCACAGACCTAGAGCTTGATCTAGCAGGGATGGGAACACATATGACAAGGCACATTTTCCTCTTGCCTAGCTGCAGCAACATTTGCAAATGCTGTGAAGTACATGTTGGACCTTAAGCATGTCATGTTCATGGACAACAGGAATTAGTGCTCTCTGTATTTATCCAAAATACAGGATTAGTTTCAGCCATCTTTTATACTCTTGGGGAAATCTTCCTTGAAGTGACAATAATTTAACCTCATTTTCTTTTGAGCTTCTACACTCTTATCTCTGAAAGCCAATAGCTTATGTTATGTTTTTTCCTCTTGGTCACTGTACTCTTTGGAATAGGTTATGTTATGCATTATGTAACAAACAACCTCCAAATCTCAGAGTCTTATAACAAATTTAATTTCTTGCTCATCTTGCGGTTTTACTAAAAATCTTCTGGAGGTTTTGTCTTGCCTTTTCCTCACTCTGGAACCCAGTCTGACTTAGTCTCTACCTTCCTGAAAATATTGTCATGGCATTAGCTCTTGAATCATTTGTCTTGAAATAATCTCACTGCCTCTCACATTTTACCTTCCTACACCTGCATCATGGTCAAATCCAACTCAACATATACTGCGATATGCCAGAAAGAAGCAGCAGAGTTATAGGCTGAGCAGTTCTAATGACAAGCAGTCATGTTGAATTTGACTCCTCTAGGATTTCCTTACAGAGAAGGCAATGGCAACCCACTCCAGTACTCTTGCCTGGAAACTCCCATGGATGGAGGAGCCTGGTAGGCTTCAGTCCATGGGCTCGCGAAGAGTCAGACACGACTGAGCGACTTCACTTTCACTTTTCACTTTCATGCATTGGAGAAGGAAACGGCAACCCACTCCAGTGTTCTTGCCTGGAGAATCCCAGGGACAGCAGAGCCTGGTGGGCTGCCGTCTATGGGGTAGCACAGAGTCAGACACGACTGAAGTGACTTAGCAGCAGCAGCAGGATTTGCTTAAGGTTTTGACTGAATGGTCCCTCTCCTTCCATAGCTTCAGCTCCTCTTTGGGCTGTTCTCATTGCTTATGTCAGTGACCTTTTTCTTGCTCCAAAATGCTTCAGTGTTTTGCAATGAGACCTTACTGCATGGTTATGTCTTGTAAGAAATTTGAGTGAAGATTTTTAAGAATTTTGCAAGAAGAGTTGAGTCAGAGGTGAAGAAGGGAAAGGTAAAGGTGATTAAAGATATAGAGAAGAGAGGGAATGAAAGAGGAAAGGGAATAAAAAGAAGGAAAAGGAAAGAGAGAAAAGTCTTTAGAGGAAAAAATGTTGAAAGGAAAGAAAAATCAATGGGAAATGAACTCTGAAAGCAAACCTTGCACATTTTTGCATGCTTAGAACTCCCTGGTGAAAAAAACAGTATGAAAACCTATAAGACATTATTTAAATCTTATGATGTTGTGCCTTAGGACTGAAACCAAGTCCTAAGCTTATCATCTCTAGGTCCCTGTACACTTAAAGAGAAAAAAAAATGTTTTTCAAACTGGCAATAGAGAAAAGTTCTGAATCTCAAAGCAACAAATGAAAACATACACACTAACTTGTCAGATTTTTTCTCTTCCCTAGAGCTCACTTTTTCTGAGAAGGAAAACAAAAATGTAAGAACCCAGCTGAGAACTGAATTTTTCTTCAACTCTACAGAGAAGAGTTAGAATATGGATGGCCCCAAACTTCAAATACCAGGAGACAAAAATGACACTTTAATAAGTGGGAGAATTCTTGGCTGTATTCTTTGGTTGTGGGGTTTTCTTTCTCTAGGCATCTTTTTTTCTCTCTGATGGGTGGCTTTTCAGGGTTGTGTGTGTATATGTATGTGCACACATGAATGCATGAGTGTGAGAGAGAGGTGTTGAGGGAATTTGGTGTCCTGGAGTTTGCTTACACATACTCATACAAGGCAAATTATCCATGAAAGGAGTATTTGTATCCATGAAAGTAATATTTACTCCATAGAAATAAGCAAGGCCACAAACACAATGCATGCTTGTTAGTTTTCCACAGGGTTGGTTGCCATATTATCAGAACATTCTTGGAAGAAATAGACAGTAGAATAAAAATAAAAGACAACAAAAGAATGTAAAGAAAGAAAAAAGAAAGACATTCCAAAGAGAAAGAGAAAAACAAGTGGGTTTGGAAGAAGTTTAAAATTTGAGTCCATTCTAAAGGAGATCAGTCCTGGGTGTTCTTTGGAAGGAATGATGCTAAAGCTGAAACTCCAGTACTTTGGCCACCTCATGCGAAGAGTTGACTCTGAAGCTGGGAGGGATTGGGGGCAGGAGGAGAAGGGGACAAGAGAGGATGAGATGGCTGGATGGCATCACCGACTCGATGGACGTGAGTCTGAGTGAACTCTGGGAGTTGGTGACAGACAGGGAGGCCTGGCGTGCTGCAATTCATGGGGTCACAAAGAGTCAGACACGACTGAGCAACTGAACTGAACTGAACTGAAACCTTCCTTTGGTAAGTAAATGAGTTTCATTTGTGAATTTGGTCTGAAAGTTTTGGGGTTTTCATTGTTTGTTTTGACCAGTAATAATGAAGTAAGAGTCAAAAAACTAAACATGGTTCCTGGGAGGCAGAGGCAGCCTTCTGCTGGTAGAGTGAACCTAGAAAGGTGAAAATCAGGAGCAAATGCTATGCTCCTGATGCAGGTTCCTGGTCTGATTGAACTTCACTTTTTTTTTTTTTTTTTATTGATTTGTATTAGAGTGCAATTGATTTAAATGTTGTGTTAGTTTCTACTGTATAGCAAAGTGAATCAGCTCTACATATAATCCCCTTTTTTGGATAGGCTACCCATTTCAGTATTCTTGGGCTTCCCTTGTGGAGCAGCTGGTAAAAAGAATCTGCCTGCAATGTGGGAGATCTGGGTTCATTCCCTGGGTTGGGAAGATCCCCTGGAGAAGGGAAAGGCTGCTCACTCCAGTATTCTGGCCTGGAGAATCCCATGAACTGTATATTCCATGGGGTCGCAAAGAGTCAGACACAACTGAGCGACTTTCGCTTCACTTCACATTAGGTCATCTCAGAGCACTGAGTAGGGTTCTCTGAGCTGTACAGTATGTTCTCATTACTTATGCATTTTATACATGGTATCAATAGTGTATATATGTCAATCCCTGTCTAGCAATTCATCTTACTTCTTTCCTTCCCTGTCCCTCCTGGTGTCCATATATTTGTTCTCTAGGGCTGTGTCTCTATTTCTGTCTTGCAGATTAGATCATCTATACCATTTTTCTGGATTCTATGTATGAGATTTAGAAGCATTTATTCTTCTATCTGAAAGACAAGTAGATAACTCACACCATCTGGTTTCAGAAACAGTGAAGACCAAATTCAATGAAGTTCATAATTCCACCATGGAAACTTCTCTGCTTTAAGGATTTGATCTTTATATTTAAGATGTAAAATCTCTGACTTATTAACACTTTAAACATTTACATTTAAGTTTGAATGAGCAGCTGATTTTTTTAGATGGGAAAAAAATGACTGAAACATCCAAATATCAAATTTGTTCTTTTTTTTTTTTTTAAACACTGAAAATGAATGACCCTAAATGAATCTGGGTCATTCAGATTCCCCCACTTATTAATATAAAAAGTTAACAAAAGGAGAGAAAATACAAGTCAGTGTGCAGGATGGTATTGATTTTAGTATCGAATAAATAAAAATTAAAGAACAAATTGTAGGCTATTACTTCGTTTATCCTATTTTTTTTTTAACATGCTGAGAAATTTTATCAAGGCAAGGAACAGAGATGGAGATTAGCCTAGCCCTCTAAAGGATGTGTATGTTTTCCAAATCTCTCCTAATTTCTCCTCCTGGAAATCAGAATTATTAGCAGAGGGAGGAAACTTTCTACAGCATGAGCCCCACTTTTCAAGGAGGCCAGAAAACTTCTAAGGCTCCATATGTGGAGGTTTTCTCCTCACTCTGGATAAGAAACCAGCCGATCCAAGTTCCTAAATGAGTCTGGGTTCCCTCCCTGAGATGCGAACACGAACGAGGCCCTAGGTGCGGAAGCTGCACTTTTGGGTTAGAATAAAAGGAAAAGCACACATTTCCAGGGATTCAAATGAGAGGATATAAAGTCTCCAAGCCAAAGAGAGCAACTCTCTGGTCCTAAGATTCCTCCCTAATAAAGTGAACTCACTCCAAATGTCATTTTTAGCCATGACATTTTGTGCTCTCACAGGACAAAAAGTCAGAAAAATTGGTGTTTGACTATCTCCCAGAAAGTCTGGTGTGAAAGCCATGACTTTTTGGTTGCAATGTTTTAGAGTTGTATGAAGAGACTTTGAAAGTTCTATTTCTTTGCCTTCATGGTAGGGGCAGGTAAGCATCAAACCAAAAATATAAAGACATATTGTCCTCTTCTAAACCATACCAACGTTTGATAACTTCCATATGTATTTTTATTGTATTTTTTCCAATTATAATACTCATGTTTTTCTTGTCATTTGGGAAAATTAGGCACCTGGAAATTGTCAATATATATTGGATTTGTTTGTTTTTCAGTGACTGTATATGGGGGAATAGTAAACAACACAAAGCCTAGTATAATACTGGACACATACCAGACAACTGAACCTGAACTATTTGTGAATAGCTACTCAGCTTGTTTGCATGTTTCCTGCTCATTCTGAGATTGGCTACCGCTGTCTGCATCTCCCTTCCTTATCCGACTCCGTCTGTGTCACCTTCTTCCATATAGTTCCAGACACACAGTGTATGCCTATGTCCATCCTAACTATTCCTAAAGGACTCCTGAAACCCCCATTCCCTGACTGAAGAAACCTGGTTCCCAAATATTCTGTCTTCCTCTGAACCTCCCTGGAGTGCACTCTCTTAGAACTAATTAATTGGCCCCCTATACTCTACCTTGAGCTACCGTTTGACTCTGTCTCCATGGAGATCTTATTTCCTCATCATGAGAACCTCAGAGCTGTCCACCACAGTTTGCTCATCTTTGTACCCCAGTCCCTAGTGTAGCCCTATGTATATAGTAGATTTGTGATGAATATTTGATGAAAGACAGAAGGAAAGAATCAGTTCATCACTCAGGTAATCTAGTTTTCAACTAAGAGGCAGAGAGTTATTACTTCAAAGATATAATAATAATTATCTTTTACCCAGCCTTTTGTGGTGAGAATACACAATCTCCTTGTGATTAGAGAAGTATTTCTCTCACTTGATTACCTATTTTGACTGAAATTTGCATCGTTTCTTGAGGTCTTCTGCTCAGATTAGATAAAATTCAATTGGCATCTTGACTTACATGCCTATTAGATTCTTCCTCAGAGCTGGATACTATGGATACAAAGAAAAATGCTGAAGTCTTTACCTTCCAGGAATCCATGTTGTGATGTGGAAGATGGGAAATAAATTATTGCAGTACTACAAAGATGCTTCTAAAAAGACACTTGAAACAATCTGTTAGAAACAGAAAAAGAAACACTTCCCAGGCTATACCTTGGAATGGGCCAGAGAGGGACTCAGAGAGAAGGGGTTAATCATTCAATTTATATTATATTTCCAGGTGCCCACATAAAGGGAACCTAGAAAAAACAATCAATCAATATCAGATAAAAATATTTCATTTAATAAAAGAACTAAAATACTGTAGTCTTGACTGGTAGTTATCTAATTTTTATTTTTAAAAATGTCTCCTAATGTGTAAAGCAGTGAAAGTGAGAATACACAGTAAGGCATTAGGTGAGGAGGAAGGGGCTCTCCCTTCTCTTACTTCTTTTCTGCCTTGACTCTGAAAAGGGATCTAGAAGCCCAGTTTAAAACCCATTGATCAAACAAAGACATAAAGTGGATATTTTAAAATTCTATTAAATCATGAAGTCTGAGTATTCAAAGTTATATCATGTCTATAAAATAATGAAATACATCATTTTGGAAATAAAATATATCCCCCTCAGTTTTTATGAGATAATGATAATTAAAAATTAATAAAATATATGAAGGAAATCTCTTTGATCCTTAGGAAACAGAGGGCTAAATCTCATAATCCCAAGAAATGAATGGTAAATAGTGAATATTGTCAGAAATGAAGAACTTTTTCTCTGCCCTGTCAGTATTTTTGGCTGATCTAAGAATTAAATTGACACAAGACAGAGTAACAGGAAAAAATCAAACCAAAGTTCCATAACATATTTATGATCAGGCCACCCAAGATGGCTATTCTCTTGTTCTCTGTAATCCCCCTCCTGACCAGTGCCAACTTCACCTATACCCTGCTCACATGATTGACCTTCTCTCTTAAGCATAGAGTCTAATCAGTAAATGTTTGTGCACTTGCACCAGCGAAGCTAGTGATTGTTCTATTCTTTAGATTAGGATGTCTCTAGGATGATTATCGAAGGGATAGTGTACAGTTTGCTCCTCAGCTGGTGCTCCTAGTAACCAATGAGCCAACTTGACTCAGAAATTCTGTAACTGGAAATCTCCTTCTCTCCCTGGGAGTGAAGCCTGCTGCCCTGTCCTGCCTGCTGTCTGCCTTCCAGAGTGGGGAGTTGTTCCAGGACATTTCCTTTCAGACATGTAAGATCCCTTATTCATTAACCCACAGATGTCTCTTTTCCTCGCTCCAGGCTCTTTCTTCAGTTTTGAGTGTTTGCAAGCCTGTAGACTGCATCCCAACAACACGCATCCATAGGAGAGATCCAGGAAAACAGAGTAACTTGCCAAAATACCTAAAGCCCCCATTGTAGTCTTCACCTAAAGACAAAAGAGGTGATTAGGGTAGGGATTTGGGACCTCAAAGGGGAGGAAGGCAATTCACATGGAGATCAAAAAGGAAATCTTTGGTAAATAAATATTTTCTGAGATGCAGAGACAATTAGAGACAGAGTGGACTTGACTTCTAAGCCCTGAATCATTTCCTCCACCACACCTAGCCCATTTTCTTTGTAAATACCTCTGGTGAGAACTCTATTCCAGGAACAAAAACGTCTATGAAATAGTTTTAGCTCTTTGGGGTGTTGTAGCCACGTGTTCCGGGAAACAAACTCACTCAGAAGGACAATGCAGATAGTGGAGTGCAGTGTATTACACCGGCGGGCCCAAGGCAGAGTCTCCTCTTAGCCAAGGACCCCGACCAGCATTCGTGAAAATCTTTTATACCCCATGTGTACGTGTCTGAACCCACCACCCCAAATTCCTTGAGACTTACATAAACCAAGGAAAATACAATCCCAATAACCCCATCATTCATGTGCTATGTGCTTATGTGCTCAAACAGTCAAACAATTAGCCAATAATCAATAAACCTGAGGTTAGACTCCAATAGATACAGAAACATTTATGGCCTGTCTGGAGGAAGGGGTGATTAGTGTATGGTTTCTCTTAGGCAATGAGTAACCTAGATACGATCTTCAAGGTTCCCCTGTCTGGAGACGGTCTTATCCTTCTGTTGTTGTTTTCATAGGCACTAAATACAGAGTTCAGAGTCCATTGGAAAGGTGGTCGAGCATGATCAGCATGAACAGGCCTAAGATGGAGTCCAGGCCCTATGAATTCCTTCTTCGGGGGAAGGTCAACATTTCTTCCTGGGCATTTTGGACCTTTACTGTTTTCAGATTAAAATAATCTACATGCCAAAGAGACATTTTGGAGTGATAAGTTTTGCTTCCTTACAATAATCTATAAATGTGAATAGTTTAAGATATCTGCTAACAATAAAATGAATCATCAAAGAATATCTCCATAAGAACACACCTTCAAACGTTGAAGTTGGTGCCAAGAACAAAACTAATTTCCCCAAACAGAGCCATGTCATTGATCAAAGTCATAGCCTAAGACTGGATGGACCAAGTGACTGACTTGGGAACATTTTCTAGAGAAATTAATATTATCATGAGTATAAATATTGCACAGTTTCTTTTTATTCCCAACTGTTAGTTCCTCTTTTTCTATGTGCTACTAATTTTAAGTGAAATTGTCTTTTCCTCTTGAGGCCTCCAAATAGAATCAATCAGAGTAGGAGCATTTGACTAAGTCACATCTCTGGCTTCCCAGGTGGTGCTAGTTGTGAAGAACCAGCTTGCCGATGCAGGAAACATGGGACTCAGGTTTAAGCCCTATTCAGACCCAGGTTTGAGCCCTTTTCTACTCAGGTAGAAAAGATCCCCTGGAGGAGGAGGGCATGGCAACCCTCCTGTATTGGCATGGCATACACTCCAGTATTTTTGTGTGGAAAATCCCATGGGCAGAGGAGCCTGGTGCTCTACAGTCCGTGAGATCACAAAGAGTGGGACATGACTAAAGTGACTCAGCAAGCATTCAACACACTCTGTCTTAGTTCCTATTCCCCACAAACCCTTCCTGCTGCTGCTGCTGCTGCTAAGTCACTTCTGTCATGTCCGACTCTGTGCGACCCCAGAGATGGCAACCCACCAGGCTCCCATGTCCCTGGGATTCTCCAGGCAAGAACACTGGAGTGGGTTGCCATTGCCTTCTCCAATGCATGAAAGTGAAAGTCAAAGTGAAGTCACTCGGTCGTGTCCGACTCTCAGCGACCCCATGGACTGCAGCCCACCAGGCTCCTCTGTGCATGGGATTCTCCAGGCAAGAGTACTGGAGTGGGGTGCCATTGCCGTCTCTTACAAACCCTTCCTAGGTCACCATATTTTCAAAGTTT
The DNA here is from genome assembly GCF_029407905.1 of Bubalus kerabau. Taxonomy (NCBI): domain Eukaryota; kingdom Metazoa; phylum Chordata; class Mammalia; order Artiodactyla; family Bovidae; genus Bubalus; species Bubalus kerabau. Next base: position 20,208,232 of record NC_073644.1, on the reverse strand, counting down.
CAGATACAGAGTCCAAATTGAATTGAGTTGCATACACAGTCCATAAAGTGGAAAAAGAATGAGAGTTGGCCCTGTCCTTTCTTCAAACTGTGAATTAGTCACATTCATCTGAAGGAGGTGTGAGTGTGTGATTTTGCCCCATTATGTTGTAATGAATGACTCAGGAAAAAAGACATCAAGATATCAACCTGAAACTGCAAATTCCTTAGAACAATGGCCTGTTTTATATTCTGGTATTTACAAATTGTGTTGGTGGTGGGGGGCACAAAACCACCTGTATGGAATCTTGAAAAAAGAAACAGTGAGTGAGGAGAGGTTGCTCTCTGTATTACAAAATTTCCAAAGGCTCTGGAAAAGAAAGAACTTGCATTTTTTCCCCCCATTTTATTTGTTTTTGTGTTTTTCCCTTTGGGCCATCTGCAAGTGAACCAGTCTAAATTGGTTTAATCAATCACTAGGAATTTGCAATTCTATGCTAAGTGCTATGAGAGATACTAAGAGACTGTAAAATACCAACAGGTATTCTGTGAAACTGGGACATATAAAAGGCAGACTGATAAAGGATGCCTCCTAAGGGGCTCAGATGCCTCCTCAGGGGTTGAATATCAGATATGTCCCCACTTCCAAATACTCTTTCAACATTAATTTCCAGAGAGGAAAGTTTACATTCCCGATTAGTAATTATATTCTGGGTCTTTAAACTTACAAAGCTAAGTAATAAAGGTCCACAAATGTCAACTATTATAAGCAAAGAAAAAAAAATCCTCTTTAGTAACAAATAAAAGTTACTCACACTTAGACCAAGTCTCTGGTTCCTTTACTTTGTGTAAGATAACACCCAGTCATTGTAGTAACCCTGGCTGAAGTAAGTTATCTTGTGCTGATCAGAAACTTTATCAAGCATCTACCTATGATCAGTAAAAATGTCAATAAGCATATTGTTAAATAAAGTTACTTAAAACACAAGGGCCTCAGGGGAAATAATACTGAGTATGTTTTTCTTTGTGTGTGTGTGTGTGTGTATACTAGAACCATAACACTGAGTGTATCATCCTCCATATGATACTTCATATTTCCCAGGACTCAATAGCTCAGACTTGAACTTAATTACCTACCTACCCCATCCCAAGTGTATATTTGTAGGGCATATCCCTATATTTAATATGACTGATTAATAAAGGTCTCTCAAACTCAGTTCACAAGAATTTATATAAGTGAATCAAAACATCCATCTGTAAAGGCCTACTGAGGAATAGCTTCTTATATGAGATAATAGTCTATTATTTGCCAAATATTAAGATGTTTCTGTCTTTTTATTTGAGAGATCCAGGGTGTATCTCACAAATATGAATGTTACATTAATATGGAACAACAGTTTTATTTAGACTGCATGATGAGCTCTTCTTTATGTTCAAGCACTCTTTTTCAATGCGAGGCATCCCAGGTGGTATGAAGCAGAATTCTAGATAGTGTGTAAAGCCACAGAGATTTTTCTTGGAGAGTCAATATGTACCATAATTTGATGGAGAAAGATTTTATATCAACATAAACAGATCGCTATGGGAGAAAATAAAAGTGCACACAATGTTTTACATTTCAACAGAAGACTTCAAAGAAACTAAATGTTTATGTCCAACTGCTGAAGTCCAAATGCTTAAATCCCTGACTGCATGTTTCCTCTCCTCTAATGTTAACAAAACAATCAATAGCATTGATTGAACACTATGTGTCAGTTACATGTTTAATCCCTCCTGCTATTCATTATTTTACTTAAATCTTATCGCAATCTTGGAAGAAAGGTAATATTCGTATTTCCAAGGTATAGAAAATAATAAAAGTGTTAAGTAAATTTCCTAAATTCACTAGAAATTTATGGTATTAAGATTCAAAACCAGGTTTGTTTGAATACAAGATCTTTTTTCTTGGTAAAATTAAGTAAAGAAAGAGAATTACTGCTTAACTCATTATAAAAAGAATTGGATGATTATGTGCCATCTAATTCTTGACTATGATCTACACCAAACAAGTTTTAGCATCTTGACCAAGTTGTGCTGTTGTAGCCAAGCGTGCAACTCACTCAGAAGGGCAATGCCGACAGTGGAGTGAAGTCTATTACACCAGCAGACCCAAGGCAGAGTCTCCTCTTAGCCAAGGATCCCCACCAGTTTTTGTGAAAACCTTAAATACCTTAGTGTACGTGCCCAAACCCACCTCCCCAAATTCCCTGAAACTATTCTGAACAAAGGAAAAGAAAGATACAATCAAAGTTAACCTGCTATTCATATGCCTTAAGCCTAGGTAGTTAACAGTGGACAATTATCAATAGGCTTGTGGTCATACCCCAATAAGCATAATAAAATTTATGATTCTATTTGGTTACACAGATAATTCGGGTATCATTTTAGGTGTTGGAGACTCTATGTATGAGCCCTGGGGCTCTTCCATCTGGGGGGTCTGGTTTTCCAGTTGGTCTGTTGTTTCCATAGATACTGGGCATATAGCTCAAAGTCCACAGCCCAGCCCAAGATGGAGTCTTGTTGTCAAGATGGAGCCTGTTCTGTCTGTTTCCTCCTTCAGTGCTTTGATGGATAACTAGTACCAGGATAAGTTCCAATTTCCCTGTGATGGGAATTCCCACTGTTAAAATATTTCCTTATAAGTTTGATTAACATCAATAAGTATACAAGGATACACAACTATAAACTAAACAAAATGATTTATTTAAACTAAGGGCAAGACTTGTATTCATGATTTCTCCAGGGGAAACGCCAGAAAGATAGCTTTAGGTTTTACTTAACTAACGTGTTTTCATGTTCTCAGGTTGAAGGGTCTTATTGCTTTCATATTAATACAGATACCCATCAGTATTATGTATACTCCCCAACTTCTCAATTACATCTAGTCCCATTTCTTTAAAAAAAAAAAAAAAAAACTACATAGTGTGATTCTTAAATCCTGTATTCCATTTTGCCCTCTTACCAAAACACCAAATGTGAATATTTCATTGCATCCTTGACCTCACCACATGTAAATATAATTAGCATCCGTATGGACTGAATTTTTGTTCCTCCCTCCACCCAAATTCATGTTTGATGTGATCGTGTTTGGTGATGGGGTCTTTGGGAGTGCAGACAAAGCGTGTTGCCTGTCATTTCAGCAAACAAAGGACCTCGCACCATTAAGCTGTCAGTCACTGTCATTGCAGTGGGATTCAGGATGGATAAAATAGCACACTGGTCCTAGAAAGTTAGGGTGTATATCAAAGTAGTGATTTCAATAAGTCTAGAGTTTTGCATCTTCCCATACATAGGAAAGTGCTAAATTCATTAACTTGAGATGTTTAGTTTGCATTAAGTAATGGCAATCTTTGGATATTCTGACTACCTGGTTTGGGGGTAGTGATTGCTTGACTGATTGATTACAAAAACTCCTAAATATCCTAACTCCTCCCTTACCTCTTTGGAGCAGTGCCTCAGAGCTATCTGAGAGGCTGCCTCACAGGCGTAAGCCCTCGGTGTAAAGCATAATTTCTTCTTTTAGGCTGTGTGTATTTTTCTAGTTGAAAAAGGTAATTAAGTTTAAATGAGGTCATGAGGATAGAGCCCCCAAGACAGGATTAATCTCCTTGTAAGAAGAGAACGACACTTACTCTTTCTGACATGGGAGGACAGGGCAAAAAGACCTATTCGCAAGCCAAGAGAGGGTCCACACCAGAATATAACCACGTTGCACCCGTATCTCAGACTTCTATCCTCCAGAACTGTGACATCAATGCATTTTGTTCAAGTCTCCCAATTTATGGTATTTTGTTATAGCAATCAAGTTGACTAACAAATCATCCATGCTTAGCATGGTCAGAATAAGACTCCTGACAACACCTGTCTCCAACCATCCAAATCTACTTTATCTGGAGTCGTCTACAGCTCATTCAAGCTATTCTAACCCAGATTTTCCATCTGTCCAGAATGATTTTCCTCCTGATATTTACAATGATTTTTTTTAATACTGTCAACAAATGACTCTGAGATATTTAGTTTTTGTGTAGTTGAATATTTACTCATATCTGAGGGAGAGCAATATATATTTAGGCTGTCTCCCCAAATAAAGAAAAGGGTTGCATTTATGAAACTGAAAACTACAGACTTAGGAACAAGATCCTATGTTTGTTGATCTGTCTTTATTTTTTCCACTGGGAAGCTGATTGGATGAAGGCCATTTAAGCATTAAAGGGCAGTTTGCCTTTGAGTAGCTGAAAGTTGTCTGGGAAGAAAGATTTCTGCCCCCCTCCTCCTTTGGCTTTGTATCTTTTTTTTTTTTTTATGGTGTTCTGAGAAGTCCTGAGATTTTAGGTGCCACGTTACTATTCTGTATGCACATAATCTCATGTATTGTGGTTGGTATGTGTACATGTATGCTCAGTGGTGTAAGACACTCTGTGACCCCATTGACTAAAGCCCACTAGACTTCTCTGTGCATGGCACTTCCCAGGCAAGAATACTGGACTGGGTTGTCTTTTCCTCATCCAAGGGATTCTGGTTGGTACCCACACCTATCAGACCAGATCCACTCCATTTTTCTTCATTAAGGCTTGTCATTAATATCATAGCTTCTGTCACTCTCTCAGATAAGGATTCACAATCAGCAGCAGGACCCCACAGGTTTCATCTCCTTTGTACCTTCTCCACTTAATTTTCCTCAGAGAATGTAGTGATCTGATTTTAAAATTTTATTTTATCGTTAATTTACATAGCAAACACTCTCTCCCCATGCAGTATGTTTTCTAAGAAAGTTCAGCTTTTTTTCTCCCAAGAGCAAGGCCTGTGATAAAGCTAATATTCACAATAAATATTTGTTGAAAAATGATGAATTACTTGATGAATGAGGATCAGCCATCATCTGATTTATCTTAGTCAATGAGTTTCCAAATCTAATTTCATAACATTACTAAACTTGAGTGCAAATTCTGTTGTTACTCCATTCTATCACCCTCTACAGATCAATTCTAGCCACCACGCTTCCCTCATCATTCCCATAATGCTATATAGATATCAAGACCCTGCTTCTTTGTTTAACCTTTTCACTAGGCATTGCATTCTTTTCCCTATAACTATATTAGTAATATATATTTTATTGCAAAGGCTTTAATGACTAAATATATATATGTATATACATGGACTGGCTCCTTCATCCATGGGATTTTCCAGGCAAGAGTGCTGGAGTGGATTGCCATTTCCTTCTCCAGGTGATATTCCTGACCCAGGAATCGAACTTGGGTCTCCCGCATTGCAGGCAGACACTTAACCGTCTGAGCCACCAGAGGACTACATACATAAAGCAAACTTTGACTCTTCTCATTAAAATATCATAATCATATAGATCTTATCCTTGAAAAACACTATTAACTCCACTTTCATCCTTCCAGACTTTTTTCAAGTGAAGACTTTCTTTCCTCACTGATGTCTGTTCCACACATTTCTATCTATCTATCAGGAAAACCTTCTCAATCTCCAACTTAGGACAGTTTCTCCCACACTTGGTTGGATCCAACTTTTCCTTTATGCCATTTTTCTTTTATTTTTGCTGCTGAATGGGATACAGCCTTGAACTGGAAATTCACTTTTCATCTAAAAAGGTCATCTCTTCCAAGCAAGTATGTGAACTCCACTAGAGACAGGACATTTTCTTCTACTTTGAATTTCCCACTGGTCTAAGCATGGTACTTTTTTTTTTTTTTCAATATTTAAATGAAGTTGATGTCTTGGAATGCCTGTGAAGATTTTATAGAGAAAAACTGAAAATGTGAAATACAGTCTGGAAATCACAAATAATACATCCAACTAAGGTCACACCTATTTTGTGCTTTCATTATCAATAAATACTTTAGACTCTGTGGGCCACTTTTATCTAAAAAAGAGGTGGTAAAAAAGTATTTTTCAATCCCCTCTAATATATGCTAATTTAATTTTTCTAAATGAGACTGAAAGAAAAATGAATCTTTTGAAAGCACAATAATTTTGGTAATTAAACCATTTCTATTCAAAGTGCAGCCCAAAAACTTCTAAATAACTACCCTAGTACAACTTGTATTGCAGACTTTGACTTTGTTAATTTTCTCTTTTAGAGAAGATCTGGTTAATTTATTGTTGTTGTCCTTTTATCTTATTATTCTATTATTGGTTAAATCATCAGAGATCTGTGAGTGCATGAGACAACTGGAGAATTATTCTATTTAATCAAAGTCTAAATAACTTTTAAGTTTGGGAGGATACACATACACATACACAGACATTTAAGATTTTGTATAGATTTGTTCACATATACAGGATGCCATGTGTTAAGACAGGAACCAAACTTTGGAAGTTCTGTCAACTCATTCAAGTGCCCATGCTCACTGGTCTTGTGACCTTGGACAGCATCTATCTCTGGGATTCTTACCTATGTAATAAGAGACATACGGGACCAGTTGGTCAGGTAGCTAACTAAGCGTGACCATACAACTTTTCAGTGTAGGTCTATGCATATCTGTGTAAATTAACCTGGTTTATGAAATCACACTTATGGAGAATAGATTTTGATTGAATATACTATCATTACCTGACTTTACTGCAAAACTCTAGGCTTGTTAATTATTTTCATGTCATTTTCTTCAATACTAGAAAAAATAATTTTTTTTTTCTTTTTCCCTTTGACTCTTGGCATGACTGCTGGTGACAACCCACCATTGAAGTGCTTCAGTAAACAGAGAATAGGAGATTTCTTAAACAAGTGAATTATTTAAATCTGCATATGCAATGAGACCTGTTAGGCAAAACTTCTGCTCAGTAAGACCCCCAGGCTCTTAGGAAGATATTTGATATGTAATTTCCTAAACTGCTTACAGTAGTTTTTGCATCTTATTGTTTATTTTGCATGAAATTGTATTGTCAGTAGGAAGGTTCCCAGAGAGAGTTTTGATTGAAATATGCTTGGATGAGCATTAGGCTTTATTTTTTTGTGCATGTAATAGTATTAAATCTTCAAGTTATTGCAAGTTGAATATTTGCCAAGATTTAAATCAAAATGATTTCTTTTCTTTGTTGTGCTTTCATTCTCTTTGGTTCCTTTAAATAATGCACATTTTCTCCTTAGTTAAGCAAAAAAAAATATATATATATATATATATATATATATATATATATAGGCAAATGAAAGGTACTTCATTAGTAAGCACAAACATTTCTAACACATGCTTGATCCATATCTGAGATAAGAGAGAGTCCTTAATTTTATCAGTCCTTATAGCTTCAGTTTTCTTTGTCTCGGGCTTATCTTCCAACTCTATGACTCCTGGCTTCTAAGTCAACTAATTTGGGTCCAAAGGAAATCTAGTACTAACCCTGTGTATTCAAGTCACTAGGTTAGCAGGTACCAAGGCTATGGTTTTTCCTGTGGTCATGTATGGATGTGAGAGTTGAACTGTGAAGAAGGCTAAGCGCCGAAGAATTTATGCTTTTGAACTGTGGTGTTGGAGAAGACTCTTGAGAGTCCCTTGGACTGCAAGGAGATCCAACCAGTCCATTTTGAAGGAGATCAGCCCTGGAATTTCTTTGGAAGGAATGATGCTAAAGCTGAAACTCCAGTCCTTTGGCCACCTCATGCGAAGAGTTGACTCATTGGAAAAGACTCTGATGATGGGAGGGATTGGGGGCAGGAGGAGAAGGGGACGACAGAGGATGAGATGGCTGGATGGCATCACTGACTCGATGGACGTGAGTCTGAGTGAACTCCGGGAGCTGGTGATGGACAGGGAGGCCTGGTGTGCTGCGATTCAGGGGGTCACAAAGAGTTGGACATGACTGAACGACTGATCTGATCTGATCTGAAGCACAGGTAAGGGATCCGGAATTGTGTTTGTCACTCTACTGACACCAAAATCACATGACCCCGCTTCCATTGTAGTGAGCAGAAAAGGTTTTCCCACATGACACAAACACACCTGGCTAATCACACTTGTAAAGCAACCACATGTCAGGTAAGATCAAATAGAAAATGAACACATATACCTACTCACACATAGAATGTGCTTCTAAAACATAAGATTTCACATAAAAAAATGGAAATATTCCAAATATCCTGACTTTTCCTTTTTCTCAATTTTTTGTTTGTTTGTTTTTCTCTTTTCCTGTCCCTTGATTTCCCCCTTTTGTGTCTATTTTGTCTCTCATTATTTCTCTGTCTCTCCATTTCTGTCTCTTCCTCATTTGGGAAAGTTTCAAAAGCCCCTACAGCTTTATTAAAATTTCAACCAATCTGATGCCTCTTCTACTGAGTTTCTTCATCACTGACAAGAGCTAAATTTTAACAGATGTCCTCCATATCCTATAAAAGGCTAATGTGACAAAATACACTCCCTGGTTAGATTATGGTGCAGATGGTTTTCAAGTGAACTGAAAACTTTTTGCTCAGTTTTGTAGGGAGAGTACAAGGAAGAAGGTGGAAAGTAGGATCCTTGCAGTTTTGCGAAGAATTTCAAGTCCAGCTCAGTTGTAGTATGCTCATCTTCTGTGTTCCAAGGTAATGTATTTCCCTCTGTGTGTCTGTAGTTTCTCTGCTTCTGCACTTAGCAATCTAGGATTTGTCAAGTATCTTAGTCTTGACCAAACACAACCCTACAATAGAGGATGTGTTCTTTGGGAAAAAGAACTATAGCATGACCTGTTTGGGTAATGACTAAACCACATTTAGAAGCCTAGTAAAAACTCATTAAATATTTTCTGAAAAATTATGTGAGTTGTTAATTCACTAATTCTTAATTATGAAAGATTGTGTGATATGGGGAGTATAGGAACACATAGACTCAATCAAGATTACTTAATCCTCTGCTATAAAGTCCCAAGTAGAAAAATAATTTCTAAAGAAAATGGAAATACCTATCTGCTTTTCCCCCCTCTTTTACAGTACATTGGCCTCTTTGCTCCCTCATCAGGAAGAGATTAAAAAGTAATAAGCATATTCATTTTAGCGTGTACCTCCAAGCTCTTCACTGGCACAGTTTCTCTCTGAGAGTAAGTCTGTTTTCTAGATGACTTGCAGTAAGAAAAACTACTTTGAAAACCTATGTCTACTTTGTAGATATTGGAGAATTCTAAAAATCATTTCAAGGAAGGTATTTACTTAATTGGTTGTTGGAATGAAAATACTAATAAATAGAATGAATTGCAACAATTTAAATATGAGCTCATTGATAAGACTCATTACCCTTGCAAATGAACATGGTTTCCAAACAACGGTCCACTGTCCTTCCAAACCAGGAGGGATTACGTGGTGGTCATTAAACATGTAGCACTTCTCAGGTGGCTCAGTAGTAAAGAATTCGCCTGCCAATGCAGGAGATGAAGGAGACGTGGGAGATACGGGTTGGATTCCTATGTCAGGAGGATCATCTAAAGAAGGAAAAGACCACCCAGTCCAGTATTCTTGCTTGGAAAACCCCATGGTTAGAGGAGTCTGGCAACCTATAGTTCATGGGGTCAAAAGAGCCAGACATGACTGAGCACCTATGTGCAAATAACCATGTACCTTAGAAAGTATGCATCTCACATTTTGGAGGACAGGCTGATTTCTTGGGATTAGGAATCCATGGCAATTTTTTGTTTTGATTTTTCCTTTCATTGTGAGTTTTAAGACTGCTCCAGTGAGCTGTTCCAACATTTTCATCTCCTGATCCCTTATTACTTTGAGCCAAAGATTCATTGTTCCCTACTTTGGAGGGTGTTGCTTTGATTTTTCCTTTCATTGTGAGTTTTAAGACTGCTCCAGTGAGCTGTTCCAACATTTTCATCTCCTGATCCCTTATTACTTTGAGCCAAAGATTCATTGTTCCCTACTTTGGAGGGTGTTGCTTGTATGCAATTATGTTGGCTTAATTGTAGTTCATTCTTCCTTATTGTTGTATGACCAAGTGCTCACTTTATTGTGAGCTGTTGCTGTCAGGCCTAATCCCTGGAAAGATGTAAGTGCATTAGAATGCATTTCAAAAAGAAAACACACACACACACACAAATTGGGGCAGAAGAAAGCTCACAAACAGGGAGACAGCTTAACCTACTGCTACTGCCTTTAGAGACAGAAAAACAAAATCCCAGGATAACATGGTCCCCAGTGCAGACCTAATGCAGGTCTGCAACCCAGTGGTAACTAGTGTAAAGTTCTATCATGGAAAAGACTGAAGTTAAGCTAGGACTAAGCTAGAAAATATGCTAATATATGTGTCTTCTTGGGATCTCTCATCCTTGTTCTTTCATTTCTGGATTTTTTTTCACACCATCCTTATTACTTTTTATTCTCATCTCATCCGACTTTTTTACTCCCAACTCCCAGCACAGGAAGCTTTTATTCTGGCCCTTTTAGATGACATCAAAGTCTGATTTCAGGAAAGAACTAGAAACTTATTAAACCTTAGCTTATTTCCTGAATCCACAAAATAGGGTGGGCCCCAGTGAAAGTGCCATGTAGGTCACTGTTTCTTAAACTTGAGCATGAATTAGCATCACCAAGAGGGTTTCTTCTCTTTTTTTCACAGCTATTTTTAAGGCCTCCCCAGGCAGCCATTTTACTTTTTTGCATTTCTTTTCCATGGGGATGGTCCCGATCCCTGTCTCCTGTACAATGTCACAAACCTCAGTCCATAGTTCATCAGACACTCTATCTATCAGATCTAGTCCCTTAAATCTATTTCTCACTTCCACTGTATAATCGTAAGGGATTTGCTTTAGGTCATACCTGAATGGTCTAGTGGTTTTCTCTGCTTTCTTCAATTTAAGTCTGAATTTGGCAATAAGGAGCTCATGATCTGAGCCACAGTCAGTTCTCGGTCTTGTTTTTGCTGACTGATTTCGGTGTTGACCATCTGGTGATGTCCATGTGTAGAGTCTTCTCTTGTGTTGTTGGAAGAGGGTGTTTGCTATGACCAGTGCATTCTCTTGGCAAAATTCTATTAGCCTTTGCTCCACTTCATTCCATATTCCAAGGCCAAATTTGCCTGTTACTCCAGGTATTTCTTGACTTTCTACTTTTGCATTCCAGTCCCTTATAATGAAAAAGACATCTTTTTTGGGTGTTAGTCTATAGGGTCTTTTAGGTCTTCATAGAACAGTTCAACTTCAGCTTCTTCAGCATTACTGGTTGGGGCATAGACTTGGATTACTATGATATTGAATTATTTGCCTTGGAAATGAACAGAGATCATTCTGTCATTTTTGAGATTGCATCCAAGTATCCAAGTACTGCATTTTGGACTCTTGTTGACCATGATGGCTACTCCATTTCTTCTAAGGGATTCCTGCCTGCAGTAGTAGATATAATGGTCATTTGAGTTAAATTCACCCATTCCAGTCCATTTTAGTTTGCTGATTCCTAGAATTGATGTTCACTCTTGCCATCTCCTGTTTGACCACTTGCAATTTGCCTTGATTCATGGACCTAACATTCCAGGTTCCTATGCAATATTGCTCTTTACAGCATCGGACCTTGCTTCTGTCACCAGTCACATCCACAAGTGGGTATTGTTTTTGCTTTGGCTCCATCCCTCCATTCTTTCTGGAGTTATTTCTCCACTGATCTCCAGTAGCATATTGGGCACCTACTGATCTGGAGAGTTCCTCTTTCAGTATCCTATCATTTTGCTTTTTCATACTGTTCATGGGGTTCTCAAGGCAAGAATACTGAAATGGTTTGCCATTCGCTTCTCCAGTGGACCACAATCACTCCAGATGGTGACTGCAGCCATGAAATTAAAAGACGCTTACTCCTTGGAAGAAAAGTTATGACCAACCTAGATAGCATATTCAAAAGCAGAGAAATTACTTTGCCAACAAAGGTCTGTCTAGTCAAGGCTATGGTTTTTCCAGTGGTCATCTATGGATGTGAGAGTTGGACTGTGAAGAAAGCTGAGTGCCGAAGAATTGATGCTTTTGAACTGTGGTGTTGGAGAAGACTCTTGAGAGTCCCTTAGACTGCAAGGAGATCCAACCAGTCCATTCTAAAGGAGATCAGCCCTGGGTGTTCTTTGGAAGGAATGATGCTAAAGCTGAAACTCCAGTACTTTGGCCACCTCATGCAAAGAGTTGACTCATTGGAAAAGACTCTGATGCTGGGAGGGATTGGGGGTGTGAAGAAAAGGGGACGACGGAGGATAAGATGGCTGGATGGCATCACTGACTCGATGGACTTGGGTTTGAGTGAACTCCAAGAGTTGGTGATGGACAGGGAGGCCTGGCGTGCTGCGATTCATGGGGTCACAAAGAGTCAGACATGGCTGAGTGATTGAACTGAACTGAGAGGGTTTCTTGAAACATATCATTGGGCCCCCAACTCAGTTTCTTCTTCAACAATCCTGAAGCAGTGACTGAGGAGGTGTGTTAATACTAAGTTCTGAAGCAAAGCTGATGTCACTAATCTGGGGGCCATATTTTGAAACCAGTGATCTGCTTGCTATTTTGAAATATTAGCTTAAATCCCATGAAAAGCCCAGTGGGAACAACCTGACCTCATAGCATAGTCTCAGCCAAGCTTGGCCTTTCTTGGTCCTTCCTTTACTCCGAGGTTGTGGGTATGTGGGAAGATAACTCTCTGAACCTACTCCATGTCCTTGAAGTGACTTCCAGCAGCTTGCTGCCCCTCCTAGAAATATCTGGGTTTCCAAGGCAAGTGACAGTTGTGGGTCCCAATATAGGAAAACAATGCATGCCTTGGAGAACAATTTAGTGATAGAAGAATATGACATATTTCTCGACACGGAAGACCTCGTAGGTGGCCTTACTGTTTTGAACCTGAACTTTCATACAACAATGCCTGGACTTCCTCCTCACTGCCCTATCACACAGGACAGTGTCTCTTTGCTTCAGGAAAGAACTAGAGTATCTTGGGATATGGTTTTCATTAAAATTTTATTTGAATTTTACTCATTTATAGAGGTATATATGCTGCTGCTGCTAAGTCACTTCAGTTGTGTCCGACTCTGTGCAACCCCATAGATGGCAGCCCACCAGGCTCCCCCGTCCCTGGGATTCTCCAGGCAAGAACACTGGAGTGGGTTGCCGTTTCCTTCTCCAATGCAGGAAAGTGAAAAGTGAAAGTGAAGTCACTCAGTCGTGTCCAACTCTTCGAGACCCCATGGACTGCAGCCTACCAGGCTCCTCTGTCCATGGGATTTTCCAGGCAAGAGTATTGGCGTGGGGTGCAATCGCCTATAGAGATATGCTTTTTCTTATATAATGTTTCAGCTTCCTCTCCAAGGTATAAAACTACATTCCATGCATGTATTTATTTTGTTGACAATCTCTTATAAGAAGGCCTGTTTGAGTGTGTAAGCTGAGACTTATTTCTTCCAATCTAAGTGGCCATATTCTCCCTGTATTTCCATGAACAAGTTAAACAAATAAGGGGAAATTGAGGAAATAAGGCATTGAGGTCTGATATTAGAGCAGACTGAAGGCCTTGCTAATCTCATTCTTCAAGCTCACCTTTCTTAATTAATACCTGGAATTTCAGTTTTCAATTTATAGCTTCTATTGACATGTGACAATAAAGCCTAACCTAATGTGTGACATGCATAAGGTATTCAATATGTGACTGAATAATATATAAATGAGTGCATTTATTTATTCTAAACCTTCAGTTCAAGAGAAATTGTCTGGTGTTCTTAGCTAGCTGGCACCTAAAGCCGGTTTCACTCACATGTCAGTGTGATGAAGACTCTGAGAACCAGTTTTCATTTTCAACAGTTCCGTGAGGGGGATTCAAAGTAGGAGAAATGGAAAAGACAGGGACACAAAAGGCACATTTTCAGAACTCAGAGTTTGCCTTCAGCCTCCAGTGGTCTACACTCATCCATCATGATTCTACTCTGGTTTCTACTTCCTTTGACTTGAACCTGTGTCTGTGCCAGTTAGTGCTCCAGCTCCTGTCTAAAGTTTCTGAGAATATGGTCAATAAAACACTGATCAAATGGTAACTAGAATTTTGTTGTTTCTGTGTTGTTGTTTAGTTGATAAGTTGTGTCCAAATATTTTGTGACCCCATGGGCTATAGCCTGCCAGGCTCCTCTCTCTCTGGGATTTCGCAGGCAAGAATATGGGAGTGGACTGCCATTTCCTTCTCCAGGGGATCTTCCTGACCCAGGGAACCTGGGTCCCCTGCCTTGTAGGCAGATTCTTTACTGCTGAGTCATTGGGGAAGTCCAAATAGAAATTACATATGTGAAATTCATAGCGCAATAGCTGATCCACAAATAGGCACTCAGTATACACTTGATTAATTTGGAATCATCACTGTCCTCCTTGGATTATTGCTAGTATGTTTTTTCCCTAGCTCTGTATTTGTTAACAGTCCGAGTTCTAATCCATTAATAATTTGGGATCTAATCTGGAGAAGTTCTCAGAATTGAGCCTAGGGTTCAATTCAGAAAATGGGGGTCCTTAATAAGTCCTGAATATTCATTGGAAGCACTGATGCTGAAGTTGAAGGTCCAATATTTTGGCCACCTGATGTGAAGAAATGACTCATTGGAAAATACCCTGATGCTGGAAGAGATTGAAGGCAGGAGCAGAAGGAGATGACAAAGGATGAGATGGTTGGATGGCATCACCGATGCAATGGACATGAGTTTGAGCAAACTCCGGGAGTTGGTGATGGACAGGGAAGCCTGGTGTGCTGCAGTCCATGGGGTCACCAAGAGTCAGACACAACTGAGTGACTGAACTGAGCGGAACTGGAGAAATTCTCAGAGTTGAGCCTGAAAATGGTAGATCAGTTGAGGTGTGGACATAATGTAATGAAGACTAACAAACTTCTCCACACAGAGAGGTGCCAATTTTCACTGATCAACAAATGAAAAGCTGACAAAGGTTCTGCACTCTGCTCATTAAGAGGATGTGGGACTGTGGGTGTGGGATTCCCTCCTCATCTTTAGGAAACTTAAGTGGGCAGATGATCTTATTCTTAAATGCTAAATAAAACATCTTTTAGGCACCTTCTCAGCTTTCCATTGTGGCTCAGCTGGTAAAGAATCTGCCTGCCATGGAGGAGACCTGGGTTCGATCCCTGGGTAGGGAAGATCCCCTGGAGAAGGGAAAGGCTACCCACTCCTGTATTCTGGCCTGGAGAATCCCATGGACTGTATAGTCCATGAGGTTGCAAAGATTCGGACACAATTGAGTGACTCACTTCACTTCACAGCTTTCCCCACCCCTACTCCTATCAATCTCGGAAGTTCAAGTCTCACTAAAACACATTACTTTAAAAAGCAAGCAAGTTGATTTCATTCTCCTCTTTTCCCTTGTCCTATGTTATGTAAGTGTCTGACTTAAACGTTTCTATATTACAGTCAACTTTATTTTTCTGTCAAATGGATCATGCACAGACCATAGTCTCTCTCTGTTATTCTTAGTTTACTGGTAGTAGTTCAGCTTTTCCTTATCAGACAACTTTTCACAACATAAACATACCCACTTCAATTTTATTGTTTTTGCCTCTATTTGCTAAAAGTCTCTCCTAGTTAGCACTGTATATTTTCATCTTTCCTTATTTTCTTACTCATTAACTTTTTTATTCTCGCCCTCATTATTGCAATCATAATTTGAACAATGGGCTAATCATAGTTTGAAATTTTAAAGTATTAGTAGTGATACACCTTTGTTGAAGCAAGGACATCATACAATTTGAAGTGGCAATTAGGAATAATTAAGATCTTCTGCCGATAATATATAAATCCTGAAAATACTAAAAATTCCTTTTCAAAATATCTACAAAATCTCTACCTAGCTTTTCATTCTTCTCTAATTTAAAAGACTTGCCTCAGTATTAGCTTAAAATATACATAGCAAACATATGGTTTCAATTTTAGCATTTTCCTGCATTGTAAAGGGGTTGCATTTTATTCTATACTATTTTATATTGTTTCATTTTGAACATACAGCCTAATGAGTTAATTAGGCATTGGCAATACTCTCCTAGACATCTCAATCACTATGATACTGTCCCATTGGAGAAATATGAAAGATTTTTAAACAATTGATTTATAGAGAAATTTTCAGAAAATAATCTGTTGATAGTTGTATTCTGCTGAGTAGATAAAGTTAATTTCCTTTGCATTTCTTTTGCCATGATTTGATTGCTAAAAGATTTGTTTCCTCAAAAATAAGATTACATTGTATATTATAGATATATTAAATTATTTTTGAACAAGGTGAGTATTAGAAAATATAGTAAAAGCAAATAAATTATTGAGCAGAAAATTCCTTTTGACTTCTTAGTTCCAGAAGATAAACTTAGGGTTGTAATTTCTTTTGCAGCTAGAAATAGGGAAGACAAATTCAGCATTGGTAATGGATATACAAATGTACAGAGGAAAATTAAAGGTAGGTTTTGAAATCTTTGGGCTCCTCTGATGGCTCAAACAGTAAAGAATCTGCCTGCAATGCCGAAGACCTGGGCTCCTTGGGTCAGGAAGATCCCCTGGAGAACTGAATGGCTACTACTGAGTGACTAACATTTCATTTTTTTGTTTGTTTGTTTTTTAAATCTTTTGGGGGCAAGCTAACTCAGGATTAAAAACTATGGCACCTGTGTCCCAAAACAAAGTCCTCAAAACATCTGCATAAATATCATTTACCAAATAGTTTGCATCACATTCAGCTTAAACATGGCCGCAGAACTAATTTTGTACAATAAAGTCTAAACAAAAGTGATGAGAAGATGGTGTCACTTCTGAGTGGAAGATTTTAGAGTTAGTGAGCAGTTTAATACATTCTCTTTTCCTCAGTTTAGGTGAATGGTAACTTTTTTTTTTTTAATGTTTTTGCTATGGTCCTGGAGAAGAGCCTCTTGCTGACCTATGTTGTATAATTTGTCAAGAAGAAAATCAGCTTTGATTGTTCAATGCCCTTAAGATTTGGAGGTGTGTTTGTTACACAATGGAACAGAGTCCATCTTGGCTAGCAAAAATGTTCATTAAAAATATAGATTTCTGGACCATATTAAACAACTTGAGTTAGAATCAACAGTAAGTGAAGTCTAGAATTCTTAATTTTTAGAAAGATCTTCAAATGCTAAACTTCTTACATATTTAGAACTAATGGTGTATAGAAATATTAGTTATAGGAAATGTACATCAAGTCCAGATTATAAAAGATCTTAAATGCTAGATTCAGGACTTTGGTTTCTGTCTTGAGAACAGAAGAAAAACCTTTTGTAATTGAGCAAAAGGAATGTAAAAACACAAGTAAACAATAATAACACCACAATTTGAAGCGATTGCCACAACTCAGGATAAAACATCACTCAGGTAGCTATTTTGACTCCTGGACTTCATTATGACTTTTTGAATTCAGAAGAATGGCCTCTGAGGTATGCATGCATGACAGAGGGGTGTGAGGTAGGGGGTTTGACTGAAATGCTACGGTATGAATTGTAAAAAAAAAACACAAAAAACTCACATAAGGAAATCTGCTATTAAAAACTGCTTAAATAAACAATCACTAGAATTTGGGACATTAGATACTCAGAGGCTATGGGTTAATTTATTTGGGCTTTGTATTTAGGCTGAAGACTACATTCCCTTATGATAATAGAGATCAAGTTGTTGAGATATAAAGGCATAGATAAATGTCTGGATAGGCTTCTTCAGTGACTTAGCAGTAAAGAATCCACCTGCAATGCAGGAATCACAGGAGGCACAGGTTAGATCCTTGGGTCAGGAAGATCTTCTGGAATAGGGCATAATAACCCACTCCAGTATTTTTGTCTGTAAAAATATCCTCTATCCATGGATAGAGGAACCTGGTGGGCTACAGTCCATAGTGTCACAAAGAGTTGAACACTACTGAAGTGACTTATCACATGCATGAAGATGGATGGATGGATAAATAGATAGATATCAGATCAGTCGCTCAGTCGTGTCCGACTCTTTACGACCCCATGAATCACAGCACGCCAGGCCTCCCTGTCCATCACCAACTCCCAGAGTTCACTGAGACTCACGTCCATCGAGTCAGTAATGCCATCCAGACATCTCATCCTCTGTCGTCCCCTTCTCCTGACCTCAATCCCTCCTAGCATCAGTCTTTTCCAATGAGTCAACTCTTCTCATGAGGTGGCCAAAGTATTGGAGTTTCAGCTTTAGCATCATTCCTTCCAAAGAAATCCCAGGGCTGATCTCCTTCAGAATGGACTGGTTGGATCTCCTTGCAGTCCCAAGCTCTCTCAAGAGTCTTCTCCAACACCACAGTTCAAAAGCATCAATTCTTAGGCGCTCAGCCTTCTTCATAGTCTAACTCTCACATCCATACATGACCACAGGAAAAACCATAGCCTTGACTAGACAAACCTTTGTTGGCAAAGTAATGTCTCTGCTTTTGAATATGCTATCTAGGTTGGTCATACCTTTCCTTCCAAGGAGTAAGCGTCTTTTAATTTCATGGCTGCAGTCACCATCTGTAGTGATTTTGGAGCCCAGAAAAATAAAATCTGGCACTGTTTCCACTGTTTCCCCATCTATTTCCCATGAAGTGATGGGACCAGATGCCATGATCTTCGTTTTCTGAATGTTGAGCTTTAAGCCAACTTTTTCACTTTCCTCTTTCAGCTTCATCAAGAGGCTTTTGAGTTCCTCTTCACTTTCTGCCATAAGGGTGGTGTCATCTGCATATCTGAGGTGATTGATATTTCTCCCGGCAATCTTGATTCCAGCTTGTGTTTCTTCCAGTCCAGCGTTTCTCATGATGTACTCTGCATATAAGTTAAATAAACAGGGTGACAATATACAGCCTTGATGAACTCCTTTTCCTATTTGGAACCAGTCTGTTGCTCCATGTCCAGTTCTAACAGTTACTTCCTGACCTGCATACAAATTTCTCAAGAGGCAGATCAGGTGTTCTGGTATTCCCATCTCTTTCAGAATTTTCCACAGTTTATTGTGATCCACACACTCAAAGTCTTTGGAATAGTCAAGAAAGCAGAAATAGATGTTTTTCTGGAAGTCTCTTGCTTTCTCCATGATCCAGCAGATGTTGGCAATTTGATCTGTGGTTCCTCTGCCTTTTCTAAAACCAGCTTGAACATCAGGAAGTTCATGATTCACATATTGCTGAATCCTGGCTTGGAGAATTTTGAGCATTACTTTCCAGCGTGTGAGATAGATAGATATAGATAGATAGAAAACAGATCTTGGTTTATATATTTTCCAAGTATGTAAAGTGAAATTAATGTAAATTAATTAATTATAAAATGAGGTATTCCCTTGTATCTACTATGCAGACAATACTTATGTATAGTTTGTAACAAATCACTTATTTCTTTCTAAACTTTCCTCTTTGAAACTATGTTTATGTTTGGGTGGAGCCATAGCCTAATCTCTATCTCATCTCTACCATATCAGCATTTAACCTGAGTTTTACCAATGAGAGTGTCTCGTTTTCTTTCCACAACAGTCAGTTCAGATTAGGCATAGACCTCATGTGGGGCTCTGTGAGTCATCCTCATGACTTTACTAAAGCCATCAAGAGGAACTCTTATCACTACAGAGTTAGTGATGTATTTCCCCTTCCTCCTAATGGAGTTTCTTTCTTTTTTTTTTTTTTTTCACTGCAGTACATCAAGGCTGTATATTGTCACCCTGCTTATTTAAATTCTGTGCAGAGTACATCATGAGAAACGCTGGGCTGGAAGAAGCACAAGCTGGAATCAAGATTGCCGGGAGAAATATCAATAACCTCAGATATGCAGATGACACCACCCTTATGGCAGAAAGCGAAGAGGAACTCAAAAGTCTCTTGATGAAAATGAAAGAGGAGAGTGAAAAAGTTGGCCTAAAGCTCAACATTCAGAAAATGAAGATCATGGCATCTGGTACCATCACTTCATGGGAAATAGATGGGGAAACAATGGAAAGAGTGGCTGACTTTATTTTGGGTGGGGGGTGGGGCTCCAAAATCACTTCAGATGGTGATTACAGCCATGAAATTAAAAGATGCTTACTCTTTGGAAGAAAAGTTATGACCAACCTAGATAGCATATTGAAAAGCAGAGACATTACTGTGCCAACAAAGGTCTGTCTAGTCAAGGCTATGGTTTTTCCAGTGGTCATGTATGGATGTCAGAGTTGGACTGTGTAGAAAGCTGAGCGCCAAAGAATTGATGCTTTTGAACTGTGGTGTTGGAGAAGACTCTTGAGAGTTCCTTGGACTGCAAGGAGATCAACCAGTCCATTCTAAAGATCAGCCCTGGGTGTTCTTTGGAAGGACTGATACTAAAGCTGAAACTCCAATACTTTAGCCACCTCATGTGAAGAGTTGACTCATTGGAAAAGACTCTGATGCTGGGAGGGATTGGGGGCAGGAGGAGAAGGGGAAGACAGAAGATGAGATGGCTGGATGGCATCACCGACTCAATGGACGTGGGTTTGTGTGAACTCCAGGGGTTGGTGATGGACAGGGAGGCCTGGCGTGCTGCAATTCATGGGGCCGCAAAGAGTAGGACACGACTGAGCGACTAAACTGAACTGAACTCAAACACTTTTTGTCCCCCAGAAAAACAGCAAATAGGACATAAAAGAAATTCATTGCATCTTTTCATGTACCTATCGACCATTCATATGTCCTCTTTGAAGAATGTCTATTTAGGTCTTCTGCCCATTTTTTGATTGTGTTGTTTGTTTTGATGCTATTAGGCATCATAAGCTATTTGTAAATTTTGAAGACTAATCACCTTGTCCATCACATTGTTAGCAAAAACTTCAATGCATGGATCAAACTCTAAGTTTGGAGAAATGTTTGAACCTCACATTTCATCAGGTGTTTATTTGCAACACCTTAAAATACCCTAATAGAAATTGATTTAAAGTGACAGAGACTATGGTATTATATCTCTGTGGGTATATAATATCTACTTCTACAGACATAACCTAGGATGCTACCACCATCTTTGCCATCATATAGAAAATGTGCCTAAGAATGAAGATCACACAGAAGCAAGAGACTGAATCTCAATGATATCTTTGGCATACTGAGATTATATCTGCTATTGAATGCTCAGGTTCATGAAATAATTCATTCTTCCTTTTTTCCCCATTCTTAGCCAGTTGACATTGTATTGTCACTTGCTAACATATCAGTGTAACCCCATTCACTAGCTGGGTAACCTTGAGCAAATTACTTACCTTTTTGAGTCTCAGATTTCTCACCTATAGAAACATAGTGTTTTGGTAACATTTAAAAGAGAAAATCCATGCAAATAAGTTAACATACTACCTTACTTAATTTATAATAGTTTTATCATTATTAGTGGCAATTCTTAGTCATTTAGCAAGACAAATCTTAGAAAAAGTTATAACATGCCAAATGCAGTTTAGAAATATCCACTGTTTGCTTTCTATATGGTGACAATCACTCTCTAAGTAACTATGTATACAGATGATAAATATCTGACTAAAATATTATTATTATTATTATTAATCTATCCTTTAGGTCTACAAGAGCTAGTTACCATTCCTGGGATATTCCTTTTGGTTAAAGATGCTTTTGTTTTCTTGAGACATCAATGTTTTTCCATATCACTGAAGTCTGAAGTACAAGGAAAAAAAAGTTTATTTTGTTTGGCTTCTCACTGCAGTAAAATATAATTTAGCTGAAATAATGTGATTCAATTGCTCATAAGTAAGCTGCAGCTTAAACAATGACAGTTGGACAGTATTTGTTGTTGAGGCTCCTGTTTCAGAGGCAAGCTTTCTTATTGACTCATTTTTGATATATTTTCTACAGATTAAGAGTTTGAAGAAAGGAGCCAAGGAAAAACTACCAGAGTGCTAAACTGAATTCCTATGACATGCCTACTCTTAAGTTCTGATCTCCTTTTCACATACTTAATTTACTGACACCAACTATAAAGTGTGTGTGTGTGTGTGTATCATTTATTTTTCAGTTATCTAGATCCTAGAATCAAATATCTTGACCAGCACAAATTCCAATTAAGTCTGATTATGTTTCTTTGGAAGAGTTAATTAAATTATTTCTTTTAGTGTTCTGGAAGGAAAATGCCAAGCCTTGTGGATTGTAAATGACCTTTAGAACACTTAGAAATTTGCATACATGTGACACACCAGTTTACTGACATTCCTATCCCAACTCTCGGAGACAGAGAAAGAGTAAGTGGTTTTCACTTGAGTGACACTTCTGAGAAAAGATCATTTTCATCATCACCAGCCTCCTTGTGTAAACCCATCTCTGTGTGTTTAAATGTCCTGATAATCTTGTCATTTAATAGCTGTTTTTCTGGCATGGTTATAAAAGTCAAATTGAGAACCCTGTTAGATAGCATCTTCCTAGGAAAAAATAAAGACAAAACCCGAAAAACACACACACACACACACACACACACACAAAACTATACACCAAAGTACATAAACAGGGATTAAGAACTAGCTGTCTAAGGTATTCTTGCCTGGAGAATGGACAGAGGAGCCTGGCGGGCTGCAATCTATGGGGTCACAAAAAGAGTCAGATATGACTGAGTGAACTAACTGAGTGCGTGATCTAAGGTAGACACTGGTTCAGTTTCTTATTGATGTTGTCTGTTGGTGTATTTGGTAGTTGGCAGTGGGTGAGATTTTACTTCCTTAAGAAAATGCTGGTCTTTATACATAAGAGAACTGAACATGTTGCCAAGGAAGCAGAGAAAGGATCATCCCTTTGGTCTTCGATCCACTTCAGTTTGCTCTGACTGTGGCTTCTGCTCTTGGCCCTTTCAGACTTTTGCCAAGACAAAGCTTAAATCCATTTTGTTCTAGTCCCTCAGAATTCAACTCTTTTCTAAGTGAAATCTAACTAGCATTACCAATTAATACTTTCTGATGAAGTAATTTTAAAAATTCAGATAATAATAGATGCCAATAGTCTGCTCACTCTTCAGAGTCTAGAAAGATTTTATCTTTAACTAGTCAATATAAAGGGGTTCCCCTCGCCTCCTCTGAACTGTTATAAGGTTTATTATGTTCTGTCTCTCAGATGCTGCTTTGTATTTTTCCTTAATATTTTCTTGAAGAAATATACTGTCACCATTTTGAGTCATATCAGAAATTATACTGTCAAAAAATGTTTATCCTTTGGACAATTATACAATTATTGTTAATGATGCTGCTATAGTTCAGAATCCTGTTTCAACTCTTTTGAAATTTTCTTCAAAGCCTTTTTTGTAGCACTTTTTAAAAAGGCCTCAATAGTGATAAATAGTCATCTCTTGCAGATAGATTCAATTTTTGGAAGTCGCTAAAAGTCACTCAGAGTCAAGACTAGTGAATAAGATGAGTGATCAAACTGAAAAATGGGATTTTGGAATAAAAACAAAGTTTGACTATAACCTAATAAGACTTGTATTCTTGTGTCATAAATTGATAGTAAGAAGAATTCCTAAACAGAGGTCTGAAACTGAACCATAGGTGTCTTCTTTAAATTGTTGTCCAGACTTTGATGATGACTAGGTGTTTACTTGATGCAGAACTTGAAATAGAAATTGGAACATAAAACTTCCATTTTATAGATGAGAAAACTGAGATTCTGGAAGGTGGGTTTATTTGTCCAAGTTCATCAGACTAAGAAAACCATGTTTTCTTCAATAATGGAATAAAGTATATTTTTAATTGGTAATAGTCACTTCAGTGTATTGATTAAATTAGAAGAGATTTATGTGTTTCAGTAAATCAGATAGAACTTATATAATTAATGAGAATGGTAAGACTTTGTTTGAGATGTAATTTGAAGAGCTCTAAAACCATTCTGTGCTTACAAATCATGGAGCTGGCATCTAGCTCCAAGTGTCATTTGAGTAGAAAAATCTCTTCTAAACTCAGCAAACCTCAAGAAGATACCATGGAGTTTATTTGGCTCAGTTATTCATGAAAGTGTTGATTACTGCAGTACTGAGGATCACACTAATATTTGATTTATTTTTATCTTTCTGGGAATGGATAACTCAATATATTGAGATATCCAATTGCAGCTCCACTTATTAAAATTTTCTTATTTTAAGCTGGAATTGCTGTATTGTCCAGGTATTGCTTCTAGTTCTGACTGCTCTGTGACCACAAGATATATTCAGAATAAATCTAATCGCTCTCCTATGTATTTGAAAAAAAAAATCAGCAAAAAAATACCTTCTCTTCTTGAAGTTAAATAATCCAAATATCCTTCATATTAAGTAATTTCAAAAACTCATCCCCATAAGTGACTTTTATGATTTGAAATTCTTTTAGGAATTTGATACATTAAACTTGCTTTGTCCCTCCTCAAAGCCAAAAGATTGTCATTTTGTCTCTTTAAATGTGAGATCCTGAAATATGCAAACCTTAAGAGCACTTAGGCTGCCCTAAAATGAAACTGAACTGGATTTTTCTTTCAAAGGGGACTGGATCCTCTATCGGTGGTGAGGTTTCCAAAGCAACCTAACTAGAGTCTTTTTGAGAAATTTGCTTCATATTTCATGGTTTTGTGGTTGATAATATGAAGACCAAACAAATCCTGACTTTGACCTTTATTTCATAATATTTTATTTGGATTCATATTGCCTCTTTACTCAAATACTTTATATTATTTTCTAAAGACTTCATATTTCTAAAAGTTTTTCATTTACAATTTTATGCCATTTTATTGCCTTAAAAAAGTCAAGCGTTACTATCTTTTCTTTTGTTTATAAAATATACAGGCATTGTAAAAGTGGAAGCCAGATATTAGGGGTTGAATATTGTATATTATTATGTATGCTATTTAGTAGATATTACTTTTTAAAATAAAGCAACAGGAGAGTCCTTTTTAAGTGTTGTTTTCTAAACTTTATTTTGATACTAGGAATCTCTAAGTAGAATAAAGTTATGAAGAACCTGGTTTGTAAAAAGCTATTCTAAATAGTACAGCTATTTTAGCTGTACTATATAGCTTTATATGTACTATATAGCTCTATACATGGACATTTACACTTGGACTGTAAACATGGACATCATCAGATGGTCAATAGAATCAGATTGATTATGTTCATTACAGTTGAAGATGGAAAAGATTTATACAGTCAGCAAAAGCAAGACTTGGAGCTGACTGTGACTCAGATCATGAGCTCCTCATTGAAGAATTCTGGCTAACATTGAAGAAAGAAGAGAAAACCACTAGGCCATTCAGGTGTGACATAAATCAAATCCCTTATGATTATACAATGAAGGTGACAAATGTATTCAAGGGACTAGATCTAGTAGACAGAGTGCCTGAAGCACTATCGAGAGAAGTTCGTAAAACTGTACAGAAGGCAGTGACCAAAATCATCCCAAAGAAAAAATTCAAGAAGGCAAAATGGTTGTCTCAGGAGGCTGTATAAATAGCTAAAGAAAGAAGAAAACTGAAAGGCAAGGGAGAAAAGGAAAGATATACCCAACTGAATGCAGTTTCAGAGCATTGGCAAGGAGAGACAAGAAGGCTTTCTTAAATGAATAGTGCAAAGGAATAGAGGAAAACAATAAAATGAGAAAAACTAAAGATCTCTTCAAGAGAACTGGAGATATCAAGGGAATATATCATGCAAGGATGAGTATGATAAAGGACAGAAATAGTGAGGACCTAATAGAAGCAGAAGACATTAAGAAGAGGAGGCAAGAATACAAACAAATATTCAAAAAGGTCTTAATGACCCAGATAACCATGATGATGAGGTCATTCACAAAGAATGGGGCATCCTGGAGTGTGAAGTCAAGTGGGCCCTAGGAAACATTATTATGGACAAAGCTAGTGAAAGTGATGGAATTCCACTAGAGTTATTTCAAATCCTAAAAGAAGATGCTGTTAATGTGCTGCACTCAATATGTTAGCAAATTTGGAAAACTCAGAAGTGGCCACAGGGCAGGAAATGATCAGCTTTCATTTCAATCCCAAAGAAAGGTAATGCCAAAGAATGTTCAAACTACCACAATTATTTTCCTTTCACATGCTAGCAAGGTTGTGCTTGAAATCCTCCAAATTAAGCCTCAGCAGTACATGATCCAAGAACTTTGAGATGTGCAAGTTAGGTTCGAAGTGGCAGAGGAACCAGAAATCAAATTGCCAACGTTTGTTAGATAATGGAGAAAGCAAGGGAATTCCAGAAAAACTTGCTTCATTGACTGTGTATGCTAAAGAATTTCTGAGGAAAATTCTTAAAGAGATGGGAACACCAGACCACCTTACCTGCCTCCTAAGAAACCTGTATACAGGCCAAGAAACAACAGTTAGAACCAGACATGGAACAATGGGCTGGTTCCAAACTGTGAAAGAAGTACGTCAAGGCTCTATACCGTCACCCTGCTTATTTAACTTATATGAAAAGTACATTGTTCATCATGAAAAATTCCAGGCTGGAAGACTCGCAGCTGGAATCAAGATTGCTGGGAGAAATATCAACAATGTCATATGAAGATGATACAACTCTAATGGCAGAAAGCAAAGAGGGTGAAAGAGAGTGACAAAGTTGGTTTAAAACTCAACACAGCAATCCCACTGCTGGGCATACACACTGAGGAAACCAGAAGGGAAAGAGACACGTGTACCCCAATGTTCATCGCAGCACTGTTTATAATAGCCAGGACATGGAAGCAACCTAGATGCCCATCAGCAGATGAATGGATAAGAAAGCTGTGGTACATATACACAATGGAGTATTACTCAGCCATTAAAAAGAATACATTTGAATCAGTTCTAATGAGGTGGATGAAACTAGAACCTATTATACAGAGTGAAGTAAGCCAGAAAGAAAAACACCAATACAGTATACTAACACATATATATGGAATTTAGAAAGATGGTAACAATAACCCTGTGTACGAGACAGCAAAAGAGACACTGATGTATAGATCAGTCTTGTGGACTCTGTGGGAGAGGGAGAGGGTGGGGAGATTTGGGAGAATGGCATTGAAACATGTATAATATCATGTATGAAACGAGTTGCCAGTCCAGGTTCGAAGCACGATACTGGATGCTTGGGGCTGGTGCACTGGGACGACCCAGAGAGATGGTATGGGGAGGGAGGAGGGAGGAGGATTCAGGATGGGGAGCACAGGTATACCTGTGGCAGATTCATTTCGATGTTTGGCAAAACTAATACAATATTGTAAAGTTTAAAAATAAAATAAAATTAAAAAAAAAAAAAACCTCCACAATCAAAAA
Organism: Bubalus kerabau; assembly: GCF_029407905.1. Classification (NCBI taxonomy): domain Eukaryota; kingdom Metazoa; phylum Chordata; class Mammalia; order Artiodactyla; family Bovidae; genus Bubalus; species Bubalus kerabau. The sequence goes on along the minus strand of NC_073644.1, from coordinate 20,181,026 downwards.
ACTAAGATCATGACATCTGGTCCCATCACTTCATGGCAAATAGAAGGGGGGGATTTGGAAGTAGTGACAGACTTTATTTTCTTGGGCTTCAAAATGACTGCAGTTGGTGAAATGACTGCAGCCATGAAAGTAAAAGATGCTTGCTGCTTGGAAGGAAAGTTATGACAAATGTAGATAGCATATTAAAAAGCAGGGACATAATTTTGCCAACAAAGGTCCATACAGCCAAAGTTATGTTTTTCTCAGTAGTCATGTGTGAATGTGCAAGTTGGACCATACAGAAGTCTGAGCACTGAAGAATGGATACTTTCAAGTTGTAGTGCTGGAAAAGATTCTTGAGAACCCCTTGGACAGCAAGATCAAATCAGTCAATCCTAAAGGAAATCAACCCTGAATATTCATTGGAAGGACTGATACTGAAGATGAAGCTCCAATACTTTGGTTGCCTGATGTGAAGAGACAACTCACTGGAAAATATCCCAATGCTGGGAAAGATTGAAGGCAAATGGAGAAGGGAGTGGCAGAGAATAACATGATAAGATAGCACCAACAACTCAATGGACATGAATTTGAACAAACTCTGGGAGATGGTAGAAAACAAGAGGAGCTTGGTGTGCTGTGGTCCATGGTGTTACAAACAGAGGGACATGACATAGCAACAGAATAACACGTTTATAGCAAAATAACTCTTTCTATTGTTGAGTGCTCTGAAGTTTTAAAGTTATCTTTCCTTCAAATCAACCTAGATAAAGTTACTTAGACTTTGTGGACTGCAGTTCAGTTCAGTCAGTCAGTTCAGTCGCTCAGTCATGTCCGACTCTTTGCGACCCCATGGACTGCAGCACGCCACATGGATAGTCCCTGTCTATCGCCCACTCCCAGAGTTTACTCAAACTCATGTCCATTGAGTCGGTGATGCCATCCAGCCAGCTCATCCTCTGTCATCCCCTTCTCCTCCCACCTTCAATTTTTGCCAGGATCAGGGTCTTTTCAAATTAGTCAGTTCTTCACATCAGGTGGACAAATTATTGGGAGTTTCAGCTTCAGCATCAGTCCGTCCAGTGAATATTCAGGACTGATTTCCTTTAGGATGGACTGGTTGGATCTCCTGGCAGTCCAAGAGACTCTCAAGAGTCTTTTCCAACACCACAGTTCAAAAGCATCAATTCTTTGGCACTCAGCTTTCTTTATAGTCCAACTGTCACATCCATACATGACTACTGGAAAAACCATAGCTTTGACTAGATGGACCTTAGTTGGCAGTTACCTCACCTATAAAAGGAGGGTTTGAAAATTAGCTGTGTCAGCCTCTATTTGCATGGAGCAATGTTTTGTACCCTGCAGATAACTGGAGATATTTTCCCAAAGGCACAACTTTACATATTTCCACAAAGTCATCCCTTTAAAACATAAATCTTTGCACAAAATGGTCTTAAAATATTTCACAGGAATTGAAGCTTCAAATTTCTTTTCACTAGTTAAGTGTTATATGTTTTCTATGCTCCAGGTACTATTCCAGATCTGCACATACATCATGACATACATACACAAGAGGTGCCTACTGCCCCCATGGATCTTTTATTTTCATAAGTCAGACTGTATCCATTGTGTAGGTCAGTGACATTTGCTATAATGTAAATAAAAGAGCACCACATGACCCAAAGGAATTGGGATGAACATTTTTATTGCAGAGAAAGAAGACTTCATGGCAACCCACTCCAGTATTCTTGCCTGGAGAATCTCCTTGGACAAAGGAGCTGCAGTCCATGGAATCACAAATAGTTGGCTGTGACTGAGCAAATAAGTACAAGAAGACTTCTCTGAATTGTGACTTTTGATCTGAAACATAAATTGTAAGAAAGAGCAAGAAATTCTAAGGCTTGGTAAAAATAAAGTTAAATATATAATACTTTAAAAATGCAAAGAGATAAGAAAAATTGTTTACCTTATTTATTTTACTTATCATCCAATTGCCTTTCATCTGAATACTAGCTCCCTATATTTATTTCTAAGAACTCACTGAATAGGAAGAAAAGGAAGGTATCCATGTCTAGTGATGCATCCTAAAATTTAAAGTATTGAAGAGTGCTATGCTTTTGATAATTTTGCTATCTCCTCTCTAATGCAAAAGGTTCCAAACAATATCTGGCTAAAGAAATGAAGTTTCATTTTCTTTTCCTTATCTTTGTAGACTGTGCATTCCTATGAATATTCCTAGCATTTAGCAAAACCACAAAGTGTATATTTGTCCATGGTGTCTCTTAATCTTACAATTATTTATGATTTCACCAAATTGTACAATTGCTTCCTGTTATTTAAGCCTGTGATGATTATGTTTATGCGTCAGCTTATTTGAGTGACAGTATCCAGATATGTGGTCAAACATCTTTCTAGATGTTTCTGTGAGGGTGTTTTTTTTATATCTAATTTGTATTTAAATCAGTAGACTTTGAGTAAAGCAGATTGTTCTCCATAATGTGGGCGGGCTTCACTCAATCAACTGAAGGCCTAAAAAAAGAAAAGACCACTTTGAGCAAGAGGAAATTCTCCAGCAGGCTACTTTTTGGATTTTATCTGTGACATTGGCTCTTCTTGATGCTACAGATGACTGCCTTTGGACTCAAAGTGAAACTCTTTCTTGACTGTCCAGCCTGACAAACTCCTCCATCAAATTTTGAACTCACTTAGCTTCTATAATTGCATGAGCCAGTTCCTTAAAATGAACCAATTCTATTGATTCTGTTTCTCTGGCAAACCCTGATTAATATTGGCCTGTTCAAATATTAGGGGCTTCCCTAATATTTGGCTCAGATAGTAAAGAATCTTCCTAAAATGGGGGAGATCTGGGTTTGATCCCTGGGTCAAAGAAGACCTCCTGGAGAAGAGAAAGGCTACCTACACTAATATTCTTGCTTGGAGAATTCTATGGATAAAGCCTCATGCCTTGGGCTACAGTCCATGGAGTCCCAAACAGTTGGATGTGATTAAACGACTAACACTTTCATTCATTCAGACATCAGGCCCAACCCAGGCTTCTTCTCCAAAACCAAGACTCTTATCCTCATTTGTTCTTTCTATTGACTCAAGGTAGTCCACATTTGGATAAACTCTTGAAATAAACCTTAAAGTTTTACCATTCTCAACATTGTTTTAATGAACTCCTTGGAAGGAAGGTCTAATCCTTGTAGAAAAGTCACATATCAATGATGGGCCAAAGGTGCCCATATTCTATGGTCATTTTGTTTTTCTTGGTTTGGTTTTGATTCTATTTCTAAATATACTTTGCTATCTTAGCAAAGTAAGTGAAGTCGCTCAGTCGTATCTGACTCTTTGAGACCCCATAGACTGTAGCCTACCAGGCTCCTCTGTCCATGGGATTTTCCAGGCAATAGTACTGGAGTGGGTGGCCATTTCCTTCTCCAGGGGATCTTCCCAACCCAGGGCTCAAACCCGGGTCTCTTGCATTGTAGACAGACACTTTACCGTCTGAGCCACGAGACTGAGAAGAAGATACAGAGATTTCCCTTCTGCCTCCTGTCCCAAACTTGCATGACTTCCCCCATTATCAGCATCCCCCACAGAGAGGTACCTTTGTTATAATTGGTACACTACATTGACATATCATCATTACCCAAGACTCTAATTTACCCTTAGGGTTCACTCTTGGTGTTTTACATTCTCTATGGGTTTAGATAAATGCATCAGTTTAGTCACTCAGTGGTGTCTGACTGTTTGTGACCCCATGTACTGCAGCACACTAGTCTTCCCTGTCCATCACCAACTTCCAGAGCTTGCTCAAACTCATGTCCATTGAGTCAGTGATGACATTCAACCATCTCATCCTTTGTCATCCCCTTCTCCTCCTGCCTTCAATCTTTCCCATCATCGGGGTCTTTTCCAATGACTCTGATAAATGCATAATGACATGTATTTATCATATAGTATCATACAGAGTGATTTCACTGCAATAAAATTATTCTGGGCTCTACTTATTCATCCCCCTGCCCCAAACCCCTAGCAAGCATTGATGTTTTTACTAGCCCCATAGTTGGTTCCCCCCACCCCGAATGTCATTTAGTTGAATTCATATGACATGCAATCTTTCCAGATAGGCTTCTTTCACTTAGTAATATTCATCTAAGTTCCCTCTGTGTCTTTCATGGTTTGATAACTCTTTTCCATTTGTCACTGAGTAATATTCCACTTCCTGAATATGCCACAATTTATTTATCCATTACTTCTACTGAGGGACATTTTAGTGGCTTCCAAGTTTTGGGCACTATGAATAAAGATGTTGTAAATCTCTGTGTGCAGGGTTTATGTGAGCATAAGTTTTCAACTCATTTGGGTAAATACTATGAAGCATTGCTTAATCATATAGCATAGGTATGTTTAGTTTTGTATGAAACTGACAAACTCTCTTCCAAGCTGGCTATTCCAATTTGCATTCCTTGGAGCAAGAAATTACATTTCCTGTTGACACACATCCTTGCCAACATTTGGTGTTTTCTGCATTCTGGATTTTGTCCATTCTCTTAGGTGCAAAGCGGCATCTCACTACTGATGATATAATGTGGAGCGTATTTTCATAAGCTTACTTGTCATTTTGTACATCTTATTTCATAAAGTATCTGCTATTGTCTTTGATCTACTTATTGGATTGCTTATTTTCTTACTGTTGAGTTTTTATAGTTCTTTTTATTTTGGATAATAATCTTTTATCAGCTATGTCTTTTGGAAATAGATATAGTTCCCAGGCCATGTTTTGCTTTTTCATTCTTTGACAGTATCTTTTGCAGAATAGAAATTTTTAATTTTAATGAAGTGCAGCTTATTAATTTTTTGCTTCATTTTTTTTTTTTTTAGTTTTTTTAATCTAAAAGTCATCACCAAATTCAAGGTTGTCTAGAGTTTCTCCTTTGTTATCTTCTATGCTACCTATAAATTTTATGATTCTGCATTTTGCATTGAGATCTGTGATACATTTTGAGTTAAGTTTTGTGAGGGATATTAGAGTCTGTGTTTAGATTTTTTTTAAAATATGTGGCTGTCTAGATGTTCCAGCTCCATTTGCAGAAAAGACTATCTGTTCTCCATCATTTATCTGTCAAAGTTTATTTGACTATATTTATGTGTCTATTTCTGGACCCTCTGTTCTTTCCTGTTGATCTATTTGTCTGCTCATTCACTAATACCATACTGTCTTGAGTACTGTACCTTTATAGTAAGTTTTTAACTCAAGTTGTATTAGTTCACCGATTTTGTCCTTGTCTTTCAATACTGAGTTGGCCAAAGTTTGCTTTTTAATTGTACCTTATAGGTCAAAGTTTAGCAAACTGAAGCCAGGTTGACTATAACATTTTTAGGAATAAAACAAAATGACTACAAATAAAAGTACAACACTCTTACAAATTTAGGAAAATATGTTTTTAAATGAGACTTAATATTATATAAATCTAGATATATATTTAATGCCTGACAAATTTGGCCTATGCACATTTTTTATTTGATTGCATTGCTTAAGAATAGGGGTTAAAAGTTTCTCTCTGTGGGAAGAGGGGGAAGCAAAGACCTTCTGATACCTCAAGGAACTGAGAGTCATAGAATATGAATTATTTGCTCAAGATAACTCAGTTGAGGCAATGCCAGAGCCAGAAATCAAGTGTTCAGCTGCCCTCTCTTACTGTTTGGAATTCTTATCATTTCCCATGGAAAGCACTGGACATCTTGTTGTTATGAAAGCAACATAAAAAACAGCTTAAAATATGTTTAATCAGATGGCAAAGCATTTTAAAGAAATGTTTCCTGAAAAAGTAGAGCAGAATGCAGTCTGTGCTGTTTCCAGACTAGCAAACACATATACATCTTTCAGGGCATATATTAAGAACCTGGTGGCTTTGGGTGGTAAGAGTGCTAAAGGTATTTGATGAGCAATTCCCCATAACTGGCCTCATCTCCTAAAAGAGAATCTTCTCACTTCTCCAATCAGCCTTGATGATACGCCTGTACTATCTACTCCATCTACATGCAAGTTTTCAAAAAGACCAAGTGAAGACACTGCTTCATGTGGAAACACTGCTTCAGTTCAGTTCAGTTCAGTTGCTCAGTCGTGTCTGACTCTTTGCGACCCTGAATTGCAGCACACCAGGCCTCCCTGTCCATCACCAGCTCTGAGAATTCACTCAGAATCACGTCTATCAAGTCAGTGATGCCATCCAGCCATCTCATCCTCTGTCGTCCCCTTCTCCTCCTGCCCCCAATCCCTCCCAGCATCAGAGTCTTTTCCAATGAGTTAACTCTTCACATGAGGTGGCCAAAGTACTGGAGTTTCAGCTTCAGCATCATTCCTTCCAAAGAAATCCCAGGGCTGATCTCCTTCAGAATGGACTGGTTGGATCTCCTTGCAGTCCAAGGGACTCTCAAGAGTCTTCTCCAACACCACAGTTCAAAAGCATCAATTCTTTGGCGCTCAGCCTTCTTCACAGTCCAACACTCACATCCATACATGACCACTGGAAAAACCATAGCCTTGAATACACAGACCTTTGTTGGCAAAGTAATGTCTCTGCTTTTCAATATGCTATCTAGGTTGGACATAACTTTCCTTCCAAGGAGTAAGTGTCTTTTAATTTCATGGCTGCAGTCACCATCTGCAGTGATTTTGGAGCCCCAAAAAATACAGTCTGACACTGTTTCCACTGTTTCCCCATCTATTTCTCATGAAGTGATGGGACAGGATGCCATGATCTTCATTTTCTGAATGTTGAGCTTTAAGCCAACTTTTTCACTCTCCTCTTTCACTTTCATCAAGAGGCTTTTTAAGGTAATGAGCAGCAGCTGCACTTTGCTGGAGCAGCCGTGAAGAGATACCCCACGCCCAAGGTAAGAGAAACCCAAATAAGACGGTAGGTGTTGTGAGAGGGCATCAGAGGGCAGACACACTGAAACCATACTCACAGAAAACTAATCTAATCACACTAGGACCACAGCCTTGTCTAACTCAATGAAACTAAGTCATGCCCGTGGGGCAACCCAAGATGGGCAGGTCATGGTGGAGAGATCTGACAGAATGTGGTCCACTGGAGAAGGGAATGGCAAACCACTTCAGTATTCTTGCCTTGAGAACCCCATGAACAGTATGAAAAGGCAAAATGATAGGATTCTGAAAGATGAACTCCCCAGGTCAGTAGGTGCCCAATATGCTACTGGAGATCAGTGGAGAAATAACCCCAGAAATAATGAAGGAAACATTGCTTAGGTGAATCCTATTTGTTTCCTAAGGATAAGTGTTGAATGTGAGACTGTATAATATTCAGAGTCTTGCAAATGGGCTTAACTGAGTAGAGAAGGCATTTTTCTCCCTCAAGAGGGGAAACTAAAGATAAAAAGTGCAAACTGTACTCTGGAGAAAATTATATCCAGTTATATACCAATTTGTGTTACTAAATCATAAAACTATAGAAAGCAAAGAGATTTTCCACCTCAGCCCCATCACATCATGGTAATAATTAGTACCACATATGAAATACACAAAATGTGCTTTTTCCTGTGCAGAATTTTATATTATCTGATGTAGTCTTAGTGAAGCTGCTCAGTCGTGTCTGACTCTTGTGACCCCGTGGACTGTAGCCTACCAGGCTCCTCTGTCCATGGGATTTTCCAGGCAAGAATACTGGAGTAGGTTGCTATTTCCTTCTCCAGGGGATCTTCCTGACCCAGGGATCAAACCCGGGTCTCCAGCATTGTAGACAGATGCTTTTACCGCCTGAGCCACAGGGAAGTCACGTAGTCTTAATACCCTAAGAAACTGGAATTCTTATTTTATTTATCTAGTCTAATTTCCCAACTTCCTGCTAATCATCCCTTCCTTTGACTGCTGATAAAGATTTCTTCCATGAATGTTCACTACCTGGCATATGATAGGTACTCCAAATCTAATGGATGAATCACTAGCCTTTGATTTGGTGATATCAACATGTTTATTGAATTATTAAATATTTGATTTGGACAACAAAAATGTCAGATTCTCTTTATGGTTTAAAACTAGCCAAATATCTCAAAATACAGAGTCACCATATTCTCTATCCTTTTAGAATATTAGCCTCTCACAGCCATAAAAATGAAGATATAAATTTAGCTTCCAGGGAAGGTCCAATGTTAATGGGCTCTGATATGAATAGACAGTAAGTGTTTTATACCATTTAGCAACCACTGAATGCCTCCTCTGTGCTTTGCCTGTGTTAAGTAAATTAAGAGATGTAAGAGAAGAGATGGCATGGGATTGGCATTCAAAGGCTTTACAAGTAATTTGGAAGATTGGGTCATTCACTTACAACTATGAGACCAATTCTAATGTAAGGAAGAACAAAAGTGTGACAAATCTATCTTATAATTAAGGAATGGTTCAGAAGTAGGAATATATCAAGACTATTATCATACCAAGTCTTACCAATCATTCAAGCTCTTAAGGCTCATCTAGTAAATCAAGACATTTTGAACTAATTTCACCAACTAAGATATCTTTGCATTGTGACGTTCATCTTCAATAGTTTAACACTACGTGAGTAAACAAAACCTATAGGAATAAGTTTCAAAAAATTTTTTTCTGGCCATGCAGCATGCAAGATCTTAATCCCCAACCAGGGATTGAGACTGCAACCCTTGCAGTAGAAGTGCAGAGTCTTAACTGAGGCTGCCAAGAAAGTCCCTCAAATTTCAATGACATGACTTAGAGTGCTTAAATATAAAACCCAAAATGTTGTTATTGTTCAGTCACAAGTGTTTTTAATTTCATGTCTGCATTCACTGATTTTGGAGCCCAAGAAAATAAAATTTGCCGCTTTTTCCACCTTTCTCCCATTAACTATTAGCTCACAGTCAAAGGCTTTGGCATAGTCAATAAAGCAGAAATAGATGTTTTTCTGGAACTCTCTTGCTTTTTCCATGATCCAGCAGATGTTGGCAATTTGATCTCTGGTTCCTCTGCCTTTTCTAAAGCCAGCTTGAACATCTGGAAGTTCACAGTTCATGTATTGCTGAAGCCCAGCTTGCAGAATTTTGAGCATTACTTTACTAGCGTGTGAGATGAGCGCAATTGTGCGGTAGTTTGAGCATGCTTTGGCATTACCTTTTTTGGGATTAGAATGAAAACTGACCTTTTCCAGTCCTGTGGCCACTGCTGAGTTTTCCAATTTTGGTGGATCATAGAAAAAGTAAGAGTTCCAGAAAAACATCTATTTCTTCTTTATTGACTGTTCCAAAGCCTTTGACTGTGTGGATCACAATAACTGTGGAAAATTCTGAAAGAGATGGGAATACCAGACCACCTGACCTGTCTCTTGAGAAACCTGTAGGCAGGTCAGGAAGAAACAGTTAGAACTGGACATGGAACAACAGACTGGTTCCAAATAGAAAAAGGAGTATGTCAAGGCTGTATATTGTCACCCTGCTTATTTAAATTCGATGCAGAGTACATCATGAGAAACGCTGGGCTGGAAGAAGCACAAGCTGGAATCGATGCCAGGACAAATATCAATAACCTCAGATATGCAGCTGAGACCACCCTTATGGCAGAAAGTGAAGAGGAACTAAAGAGACTCTTGGTGAAAGTGAAAGAGGAGACTGAAAAAGTTGGCTTAAAGCTCAACATTCAGAAAACGAAGATCGTGACATGTGGTCCCATCACTACCTGGGAAATAGATGGGGAAACAGTGGAAACACTGTCAGACTTTATTTTTGGGGGCTCCAAAATCACTGCAGTTGGTGATTGCAGCCATGAAATTAAAAGACGCTTACTCCTTGGAAGGAAAGTTATGACCAACCTAGGTAGCATATTGAAAAGCAGAGACATTACTTTGCCAACAAAGGTCCATCTAGTCAAGGCTATGGTTTTTCCAGTGGTCATGTATGGATGTGAGAGTTGGACTGTGAAGAAAGCTGAGCGCCAAAGAATTGATGCTTTTGAACTGTGGTATTGGAGAAGACTCTTGAGAGTCCCTTAGACTGCAAGGAGATCCAACCCGTCCATTCTAAAGGAGATCAGCCCTGGGTATTCTTTGGAAGGAATGATGCTGAAACTGAAACTCCAGTACTTTGGCCACCTCATGAGAAGAGTTGACTCATTGGAAAAGACTCTGATGCTGGGAGGGATTGGGGGCAGGAGGAAAAGGAGACGATAGAGGATGAGATGGCTGGATGGCATCACCAACTTGATGGTCGTGAGTTTGAGTGAACTCCAGGAGTTGGTGATGGATAGGGAGGCCTGGCGTGCTGCGATTCATGGGGTTGCAAAGAGTCGGACACAAATGAGCAACTGAACTGAACTGAACTGATGAAGTGATAGTACCAGATGCCAAGATCTTAGTTTTCTGAATGTTGAGTTTCAAGAGAGCTTTTTGACTCTCCTCTTTCACCCTCACAAGAGGCTCTTTAGTTAGTTCCTCTTCATTTTCTGCCGTTAGAGTGGTATCATCTGCATATCTGAGGTTGTTGACATTTCTCCTGGCATTTTTGATTCCAGCTTGTGATTTATCCAATCCAGCATTTTGCCTGATTTACTCTGCATATAAATTAAATAAGCAGAGTGAGAGTATACAGCCTTGTCGAATTCCTTCCAAATTTTGAACCAGTCAGTTGTTCCATATCCAGTTCTATTGCTTCTTGACCCACATGCAGGTTTCTTAGGAGACAGGTCAGGTGGTCTGGTATTCCCATCTCTTTAAGAATTTTCCACAATTTCTTGTGTTCCACAGAGTCAAAGGCTTTCATGTAATTAATGAAACAGATGTTTGTTTGTTTGTTTGTTTGTTAAATTCCCTTGCTTTCTGCACGATGTAATGACTGTTGGCAATTTGATCTCTGGTTTCTCTGTCCTTTCTAAACCCAGCTTGTACATCTGGAAGTTCTTGGCTCACGCACAGCTGAAGCCTAGCTTGAAGGATTTCAAGTATAACCTTGCTAACATGTGAAATGAGTGCAATTGTACACTAGTTTGAACTTCCTTTGGCATTGCCCTTTGGGATTAGAATGAAAACTGACCTTTTCTAGTCCTGTAACCACTGTTGAGTTTTCCAAATTTGATGACATACTGAGTGTAGCACTCTAACAACAACATCTTTTCCATCAAATGAAAAAAATGGACTAATGACAGAAGTTTAACTTTGAAAATTCTGAAGATAAATGCTGGCTTATGAAGAATCCATGTTTAACTCATAGCTTTATGTGTCCCCCTCAAGTGCACAAATTCATATTCAGATGCATAATTTAAGAATGTAAATTTCTGAAATTGACCGGTCTCTGGCAGTATGGGCCAGACACAGAAATTTTGTGGAAAACTGAGCTTCTGTTTTGATTTGCTTCTGAAATCAAGCATTGTGGTCCATCTCTGAAATCAATTGCACCACAGAGATTTTATTAATTTTTCTGAGATTTTCTTTCAAACTAGAAATGGTAAATGCCATTATATTTCACAGATATTATAAGTTAACAATTTTTGAGCTTCTGTGGATGTGAGAGTTGGACTGTGAAGAAGACTGAGCACTGAAGAATTGATGCTTTTGAACTGTGGTGTTGGAGAAGACTCTTGAGAGTCCCTTAGACTGCAAGGAGATCCAACCAATCCATTCTGAAGGAGATCAGCCGTGGGATTTCTTTGGAAGGAATGATGCTAAAGCTGAAACTCCAGTACTTTGGCCACCTCATGTGAAGAGTTGACTCATTGGAAAAGACTCTGATGCTGGGAGGGATTGGGGGCAGGAGGAGAAGGGGATGACAGAGGATGAGATGGCTGGATGGCATCATTGACTCAATGGACATGAGTCTGAGTGAACTCCAGGAGTTGGTGATGGACAGGGAGGCTTGGCGTGCTGCAATTCTGGGGTCGCAGAAAGCTGGACACGACTGAGCGACTGAACTGAACTGAACTGAATATTCCTTATTAGATTCTGAAGCGTGGCCAAGAGGGGATACCCCTCACCCAAGGTCAGGAGCAGCGGCTGAGAGTGCCAGACTGCATCGGCACAGGAGCCACCCAGAAGAGCTACCCCATGTCCGAGGTCAGGGGCGGTGGCCAAGAGGAGCTACCGCACGCCCGAGGTCATGGGAGGTGGCCGAGAGGAGCAATCCCACGTCCAAGGAGCAGTGGCTGCATGGGCACAGGAGGGCCGAGAGGAGCTACTCCACGTTCAAGGTCAGGAGGAGAGGCCGTGAGGAGATACCCCTCGTCCAAAGTAGGGAGCAGTGGCTGCACTTTGCTGGAGCAGCTGTAAAGAGATACCCCACGTCCAAATTAAGAGAAACCCAAGTAAGACGGTAGGTGTTGTGAGAGGGCATCAGAGGGCAGACACACTGCAACCATAATCACAAAAAACTAGCCAATCTGATCACATGGACCACAGCCTTGTCTAACTCAATGAAACTAAGCCCATGCCATGTGGGCCCACCAAGATGGGAGGGTCATGGTGGAAAGGTCTGACAGAATGTGGCCCATTGGAGAAGGGAATGGCAAACCACTTCAGTATTCTTGCCTTGAGAACCCCATGAACAGTATGAAAAGGCAAAATGATAGGATACTGAAAGAGGAACTCCTCAGGTCAGTAGGTGCCCAATATGCTACTGGAGATCAGTGGAGAAATAACTCCAGAAAGAATGCAGGAATGGAGCCAAAGCAAAAACAATACCCAGTTGTGGATGTGACTGGTGATAGAAGGAAGGATCGATGCTGTAAAGAGCAATATTTCATAGGAACCTGAAATGTCAGGTCCATGAATCAAGGCAAATTGGAAGTCAAACAGGAGATGGCAAGAGTGAACATCGACATTCTAGGAATCAGCGAACTAAAATGGACTGGATTGGGTGAATTTAACTCAGATGACCATTATATCTACTATTGTGGGCAGGAATCCCTTAGAGTAAATGGAGTAGCCAACATGGTCAACAAGAGAGTCCATAATGCAGTATTGGGATGCAATCTCAAAAATGACAGAATGATCTCTGTTCGTTTCTAAGGCAAATCATTCAATATCATAGTACTCCAAGCCTATGCCCCAACCAGTAACACTGAAGAAGCTGAAGTTGAACGGTTCTATGAAGACCTACAAGACCTTTTAGAACTAACACCCAAAAAGGATGTCCTTTTCATTATAGGGGACTGGAATGCAAAGGTAGGAAGTCAGGAAACACCTGGAGTAACAGGCAAATTTGGCCTTGGAGTATGGAAGGAAGCAGGTCAAAGGCTAATAGAGTTTTGAGAAGAGAATGCACTGATCATAGCAAACACCCTCTTCCAACAACTCAAGAGAAGACTCTACACGTGGACATCACCAGAGGGTCAACACCGAAATCAGATTGATTATATTCTTTGCAACCAAAGGTGGAGAAGCTCTATACAGTCAGCAAAAACAAGACCAGGAGCTGACTGTGGTTCAGATCATGAAATCCTTATTGCCAAGTTCAGACTTAAACTTAAGAAAGTGGGGAAAACCACCAGACCATTCAGGTATGACCTAAATAGAATCCCTTATGATTATACAGTGGAAGTGAGAAATAGATTTAAGGGACTAGATCTAATAGACAGACTGCCTGAGGAATTATGGACAGAGGTTCGTGACATTGTACAGGAGACAGGGATCAAGACCATCCCCGTGGAACAGAAATGCAAAAAAGCAAAATGGCTGTCAGAGGAGGCCTTAAAAATAGCTGTGAAAAGAAGAGAAGTGAAAAGCAAAGGAGAAAAGGAAAGATATAAGCATCTGAATGCAGTGTTCCAAAGAAGAGCAAGAAGAGATAAGAAAGCCTTCCTCAGAGATCAATGCAAAGAAATAGAGGAAAACAACAGAATGGGAAAGACTAGAGATCTCTTCAAGAAAATTAGAGATACCAAGGGAACATTTCAGCAAAAATGGGCTTGATAAAGGACAGAAATGGTATGGACCTAACAGAAATGGAAGATAATAAGAAGAGGTGGTAAGAATACACAGAAGAACCGTACAAAAAGATCTTCAAGACCCAGATAATCATGATGGTGTCATCACTGACCTAGAGCCAGACATCCTGGAATATGAAGTTAAGTGGGCCTTAGAAAGCATCACTATGAACAAAGCAAGTGAAGGTGATGGAATTCCAGATGAGCTATTTCAAATCCTAACCAATGATGCTGTGAAAGTGCTGCGCTCAATATGCCAGCAAATTTGGAAAACTCAGCAGTGGCCACAGGACTGGAAAAGGTCAGTTTTTATTCCAATCCCAAAGAAAGGCAATGCCAAAGAATGCTCAAAGTACTGCACAATTGCACTCATCTCACACACTAGTAAAGTAATGCTCAAAATTCTCCAAGCCAGGTTTCAGCAATATGTGAACCGTGAACTTCCAGATGTTCAAGCTGGTTTTAGGAAAGGAGAGGAACCAGAGGTCAAATTACCAACATCCACTGGATCATTGAAAAAGCAAGAGAATTCCAGAAAAACATTTATTTCTGTTTTATTGACTATGCCGAAGCCTTTGACTGTGTGGATCACAATAAACTGTGGAAAATTCTGAAAAGATGGGAATACCAGACCACCTGACCTGCCTCTTGAGAAATCTGTACGCAGGTCAGGAAGCAACAGTTAGAACTGGACATGGAACAACAGACTGGTTCCAAATAGGAAAAGGAAGACGTCAAGGCTGTATATTGTCACCCTGCTTTTTAACTTCTATGAAGAGTACATCATGAGAAACGCTAGTCTGGAAGAAGCACAAGCTGGAATCAAGATTAGCGGGACAAATATCAATAACCTCAGATATGCATCTGACACCACCTTTATGGCAGAAATTGAAGAGGAACTAAAAAGCCTCTTGATGAAAGTGAAAGAGGAGACTGAAAAAGTTGGCTTAAAGCTCAACATTCACAAAACTAAGATCATGGCATGTGGTCCCATCATGTCATGGGAAATAGATGGGGAAACAGTGTCAGACTGTATTTTGGGGGCTCCAAAAAAACTGCACATAGTGATTGCAGCCGTGAAATTAAAAGACGCTTACTCCTTGGAAGGAAAGTTATGACCAACCTAGATAGCATATTGAAAAGCAGAGACATTACTTTGCCAACAAAGGTCTGTCTAGTCCAGGCTATGGTTTTTCCAGTGGTCATGTATGGATATGAGAGTTGAACTGTGAAGAAGGCTGAGCGCCAAAGAATTGATGCTTTTGAACTGTGGTGTTGGAGAAGACTCTTGAGAGTCCCTTGGACTGCAAGGAGATCCAACCAGTCCATTCTAAAGGAGATCAGCCCTGGGTGTTCTTTGCAAGGAATGATGTGGAAGCTGAAACTCCAGTACTTTGGCCACCTCATGTGAAGAGTTGACTCATTGGAAAAGACTCTAATGCTGGGAGGATTGGGGGCAGGAGGAGAAGGGGACGACAGAGGATGAGATGGCTGGATGGCATCACCAACTCGATGGACGTGGGTCAGAGTGAACTTCAGGAGTTGGCGATGGACAGGGAGGCCTGGCGTGCTGTGATTTATGGGGTCGCAAAGAGTCGGACACGACTGAGCGACTGAACTGAACTGAACTAAAGCTGTATATATGGGCTTCCCCAGTGGCTGAGATGGTGAAGAATCTGCCAGAAATGCAGGAGAACTTGGTTTGGTCCCTGAGTGTGGAAAATCTGCTGGATAAGGGAATGGCAACCCACTCCAGTATCTTGCCTGGAGATTTTCATGGGCAGAGGAACCTGGTGGACTACAATCCACGAGGTCACAAAGTGTTGGATATGACTGAGTGATTAAAACACAAAATCTGTGTATATATTTAAACTATTTGTTTGATAACATATTGTATATATGCATGGAACTATCACAGTCAAGATAAGAAATAAAATATGCATCACTCAAAAAAAATTTTCAGATGCTGTTTTGTAATCTCTCCCTTCTGCCAGTCTTTCTCCTTCCCACTCTCTCTGAACACCAAGATGGCCACTTTTCTGATTTCTGTCACTATAGATCAGTATGAATTTTGGAAAATCTTACATAAAGTGAATAACACAGTAGATTCTCTTTCTAGTCTGAATTATTAGACTCAGAATAGTTATTTATTCACTCATGTTGCAGTATGTTGTAATATTTCATTATATTGATTAGTCATTTTCCATTATATAAATATATTCTCATCTTCCCTGAAAGGTAACTTTATTTTTCTTTAGAGTTTTTATTTTGTATTGGGGTATAGCCGATTAACAGTGTTGTGATTTGTTTCAAGTGAACAGAGAAGAGACTCAGCTGCACATATACATGTATCCATTCTCCCTCGACCCCCTCTCCCATTCAGGCTGCCACATAACATTGAGCAGAGTTCCATGGGCTATAAGTAGTCCTCAGTTAATTATCCACTTAAGATATAACACTGTGCACATGGCCACCCCAAACTAACTATCCCTGCCCCCCATCCTCTCCCCTGGCAACCACAAATATTTTCTCCACAAGTTTGTTCTCTAATTTTGTGTATCTCTTTCTCTTTTGTGAATTGTATTTATATTATTCCTGCCCCGCACACACATGTAATGGATGTCATATAATATTTCTCCTCTGTCTGACTTATTTCACTCAGTATGATAATGTTTAGGTCCATTCATGTTGCTGCAAAAGGCATTATCCCAATATATTATTTACCAGTTGATAAGCATTTGGATTCTTTCCAGGTTTTGGGGACTAAAAAATAAACCTGCTATAAAATTTTATGTATAAGTTTTTGCCTAGGTCTGAATATTTCTCTTTGTGATTGTATCAATTTTTTCTTCCTTTGATTTTTTTAATTAAGTGGGAAAATATTTACAATTGCTTTTTTCTCTGAATGAATGAGGTCAATTTAATGAAATGACTATTCTTATATTTGATAGGCTCCTTTTCATATACTATGTTTTTGTTCATTCTTTTATTTGTAACCTATTTTTGTCTTTTTATTTAAAGTGGGTTTCTTGTAGGTAGTCCATACTTTTGTCTTGCTTTTTATCCAACTAAAATATCTGACTTTTAATTGGAACAGACTATTTCTATTTATTGTAATTATTGATATGATGGGGTTTAACTCTACAATATTGCTACTTGATTTCTATTTGGCCAAATGAGTTTTGTCCTCCTTTTTTAACTTCTTTTGGAATAACTGTTTTTTTTTAATGACACTATTTTATCTCTTTTGTGCCTTGTTAGCTATACCTCTTTGTATTGAGACTTTAGTGGTTGTTTACAGTTTATTTTTAAGATTTCTCCAACTTACAGTAGTCTTCCTTCCAGTGATACTACACCACACATAGCACAAAAATATTTCAATTGTATAATTCTTTCCTTGTGAAATTTAAATTATTTTTGACATTTATATGACTTTATATATGTTTTAATATTTATGCTACATATGCACTTAATATATATTTTCTATTATTTTTGTAATATAGTATATTTTTCTTTTTATAGGTCAAGTTTTTTGTTCGGCATGTAGGACTTCTTTTATCACATCTTATAAGGCATGTATCCTGGTGATGAACTCTTTCGGCTCTTATTTTTCTTTCATTGATGGAGGATGTCTTTTACTGGATAAATGTTTCTCAGTTTAGTTTCCTTTTTCTTTTAATAATTTAAAGATGATTGCCTGTTCTCTTTTCTTTTACATTGGTCCAAACAAGAAATTTACTATTGTTTTATCTTTGTTCTTTCATTCATAATATATTTTCCACCCCAATCCTTTTGCCAGCTACTTTCCAGATTTTTCTCTTAATGGATGGGTTTGAGAAATTGTTAGCTTTGTTCAGGTTGGGACGATCGGAAGTCTCTGCAATTTTTGAATTGAGGTGTTTTGTTTTCATCAAATTTGGAAAATATATGGCCAATATTTTTCCAAGTATTTGCTTTTATTTTTTTTCTGACTCCTTCAGGGATTATAATTATAGCTCAGTTATTTCCATTACCTACATTCTCTTAGGGTTCTCATTCTGTCTCTTTTTATCTTTCATTGTTTCATTTTGAAAATTTTCTTTTGCAGTGACTTTAAATCACTTCCTTCTGTGGTATTGAGTCTGCCATTAATACCATTCACTATATTTTTCATGGTAGACTTTGCAATTTTCATCTCTACTGGTTCCTTTTATGTTGAGTTTATAGCTTTCATGTCTCTTCTTAACATGTTCAATATTTGCTCCCACTTCTTAAACATATCAGATACAATTATAATAACTGCTTCAGTGTCCTGCTCTATCAATTCTATGATCTGTATAATTTCTGAGTCAGTTTCCCTTGATTGATTTTTCTTTTCATTATGAATTTTATTTTCTTGCTTTTTTTTTTTTTTTGCACTCCTAGACTGTAGATTTTCACTTGTCGAGTTCTGAATATTTTTGTTTCTATAGCTTATAAATATTAATTCAGTTTTATTCTGAGATACAGTTATGTCACTTGAAAATATTTTGATCCTTTCAGGTCTTGCTATAAAGCCTTGTTAGATAGGATAAAAAACATTTGTTCTAGGATTAATTTTTCTTTACTTCAGAGACAAAGGATTTCTCTATTGATGCCCCATAAATTATGAGGAATTTCACCCTGGCTGGTGGATACACAAACTCTCTCTGACTCTGTGTGAGCTCTATAGGTTGTTCCCTCTTATCCTTTAGAGTAGTTTTTCTCAGTTGTAGGAAGTGTCCTCATATTCATGTATTCAGCTGAATATTCAATTGGTTTGCTTTGCAGAATCCAAATTGCCCATGTAGCTCTCTCAAATATTCTGCCCTGCACACTTTAGCCACCTGGCTTCCTTGGACTTTCAACTCCATCTCTTCAACTCAAGAATTCCACTAAGCTTCTTCTGGGCTCACAGCTCCTGCAGACTGGAAATCCTCTCTTGGAAGTAAGCAGGGACAATCAAAGGGCTCCTGTCATTTGATCCTTTCTTATGTACAGGAATTACTGTCCTTTATACGTTGATGCTCAGCATCTTGAGAACCACTGTTTCATATATTCTGTCTATACTGCTGCTGCTAAGTCACTTCATCATGTCCAACTCTGTATGACTCCATAGACGGCAGCCCACCAGGGTCCTCTGTCCCTGGGATTCTCCAGGCAAGAATACTGTAGTGGGTTGCCATTTCCTTCTCCAGTGCATGCATGCATGTGAAGTCGCTTCAGTCATCTCCAACTTTGGGTGACCCTATGGACAGCAGCCCACCATGCTCCTCTGTCCATGGGATTCTTCAGGCAAGAACACTAGAGTGGGTTGCCATCTCCTTTTCCATATTCTGTCTATATGTTGATTCAAATGGAAAGGTAAATCTGGTGGCTATCACTCTGTCTTGGCTAGAAGGAAAAGTGTCCAAATCACTGTTTTTTATGACTTATTTATAATCCTTACTCTACTTGACTTATAAATAAAATAAATTGAATATGTATTTGATTGACTAGTAAATTGTTGCATTTGCCATAAATTAGTTAAGTATTTCTTGAGAGTCTACTAGATGCTGAGACTACTCGCTGTTAAGAAACAGCTTTCTTTTTTGTTCCTCCATACTTCCTTTCCCCCTTGTTTATTAGATAAAACTTGAGCATAAAGGCAATGCAAATAATAATAAAAATAATAGCTAATGTATTGTCCAATGGAAAAGTGCATCTAATATTCTAGGAGGGCTTCCCTGGTGGTTCATTTGTTAAGAATTTGCCTGCCAGACACGGGTTCTATCCGTGGTCCAGGAAGATTTCCACATTCCGTGGGACAACTAAGCTGTGCCCTACAACAACTGAGCTCATGTTTTAAAGCCTGGGAGCCACAACTACTGAGCCTGTGTGCCACAACTGCTGCTGCTGCTGCTAAGTCGCTTCAGTTGTGTCCGACTCTGTGCGACCCCATAGACGGCAGCCCACCAGGCTTCCCCGTCCCTGGGATTCTTCAGGCAAGAACACTGGTGTGGGTTGCCATTTCCTTCTCCAATGCATGAAAGTGAAAAGTGAAAGTGAAGTCGCTCAGTCGTGTCCGGCTCTCAGCGACCCCATAGACTGCAGCCCACCAGGCTCCTCCATCCATGGGATTCTCCAGGCAAGAGCACTGGAGTGGGGTGCCATTGCCACAACTACTGAAGTTCAAATGCTCTAGAGCCTTGCTCCACAGTAAGAAAAGTCACTGCAATGAGAAGCCAGCATACAAGAACTAGAAAGTAGCCCCCTCTCACCAAACTTAGCAAAAAGCTTTATGCAGCAAGGAAGACCCAGCACAGCCAAATAAATAAATACATTTATATAAAAAACAACTATTTTAGGAAAACGAAGAAATGGATCAAATGTGCACATTTTATATGAAAGGGAAATACGATGTGGAGAATTTAGTGTGAATGGTCTAGGGAAGTAGGAAATAATGGACTCCTTACAGCACAGTGTGAAAGATCAACTTCAATGTTCCTACCTACACAGAACTTGGAACCTGGCCTACATTATTAAAAAATGCACAGTACAGTGAAGTATTTTGTAAGAAGATTTACTCCTTGTATTTCACACTTCCCAAGTCTCAAGTTCCTAGAGTGTATGAGTAGAATCCAAAAGAGAGAGTTTATTAAATTGGTTTTGATCCGTGTCAGGGACTCTATTCAAAGTTAACATGTCTCCGCAGTAATAATTCTGTTCTTTCTTAAAACAGTGCCTTTAAAGGTAGGAAGGGAATGGCCCTCTGTTCTTAGGAAGTTTGAAGAAGTTGCTAGTCCTTGTTCTTTCTGCCTTTTGCATCAGACCTTCTCAAGATACTTCTTGTCCTAATATTGCTCTCACCCCTACCAGTATTGTGCCTTTTATGGTTGTAGTATGCATTTAAATACAGGAGAGGCAGCTATGCCTACATGATGTATCATGTGGTCAATATTTCTCATCTTGACTTGGATGAACAGCTACCTTGTGCAATCTGAGGATCATTGCCCTCAAGGTGGTTTACTGGGCTCTCTGGAGTGTTACTATTGTGTCCCCAATAGGTGAGAGTCCTGAGATCAGCTGGGGGGAGAAATGGAAATCATGGCAGTTTATCGTATTCCATTCATCATGTCATGCTTGCTAGCATGCTGTTTTATAGCCACATTGCTCCACAGTAGATCCACTTTAGTGTGCAAACTCTATATTTTTACTTTAATTTGAAGAAGATATGATATAAAGATAAATGAGTTTATGTTTCTCATTCACCAAAAGGAATTGTCCCTGGTAATTTACAAGTGATTCTAAAGGGTTGTATAATTTTATAAATTTTAAACACATTGATACTGACAGATCAATCCTTTTCTTCCAATTTTTTTTAAAACATGAAGAAAAACAACAGCTTAGTATCAGCTATTCACCTTTTCAATGCTTTCAAAACCATTACATCAATCAAAAATTTATTTATTGAGTATCCAAAATGTGCACATCCCAATAGTATATGTGATGTAAACTAAATATGAAGTGATATACAATGCAACTCTAATCTTAAGCAGTATTAAAATTATGAAGAGTGAAATGCTTCTGGTAATTAGTAACAAAGATAATAACTTATTGAATACATATCACCAAATGACATTATTAGATATCTTAAAATTTATCTCTAGTCCTCACAGTAAGTCTTCAAGTATGTATAACAGTCCTTATCTTATAAATAAAGAAATTAATTAGCAGAGGTGGTTAAGTAACTTGTCTATGCATACACATACTAAGTAGAAGAGCGGGAATGCACACTCCCTTCTGTTTATTGTTAAAGTATTAATCCCATTACAACACGTTAACTCTTTGTGTTAGTTTCCTAGGTTTACTGTAACATGGTACTGAAACTCGGTGGCAAAAAGCAACATAAATTTATTTTCTCAGTCTTTGGAGGCTAGAAGTCTGAAATCAAGGTGTCAGTAGGATTGACTCCCACTAGGAGCTCTGCTGCTGGTGCTGCTAAGTTGCTTCAACCATGTCCAGCTCTGTGCAACCCCATAGATGGCAGCCCATCAGGCTCCTCCATCCCTGGGATTCTCCAGGCAAGAATACTGGAGTGGGTTGTCATTTCAGTCCCCAATGTATGTATGCATACTAAGTTGCTTCAGTCATATCTGACTCTGTGCGACCCTATAGACAGCAGCCCACCAGGCTCCTCTATCCACAGGATTCTCTAGGCAACAATACTGGAGTGGGTTGCCATTTCCTTCTCCACTAGAGCTCTAAGGGAGGATCTATTCATGCTTCGCCTGCCTCTGGTGGCTGCATTATCCTTGGTGTCCCTTGACTTTCAGAGGTCTAACTACAATTGCTGCCTCTATCTTCACATGGCATTCTCTATTTAGTTTTATCTGTGTCTCTCCTCTTCCTATGGGAATGTCAGTCATATAAGGACCCACTCTAACCCACTATGGCTTCATCTTAATTTGAGTACATTTGCAAAGACCAAATGTTTCTAAATATGGTCACATTTATAGATACTGGGGATTAAAATTACAACATATCTCCATCTTTAAAGGAAACAATTTAACCCAAAACATTCCTCAAATTTGCTCTATGTCGTATTATTCAAATTCATGATTACATGGAATATGGGATAAAGCTCTTTTAAACCCAGAATCTTGCATATAATATGTGCTCAAGTAAATTCATGATGAATATCATCATCCCCAATCAGTATAACTTCAGGCAATAAAAGCTGAAGTTAGTCTTAACATATCTTCTGAATTTATGACTAGAAAGGGGGATGATAGGATTTTCTCATAAGGCAAACAATATACGCTCATACTCCTGAGATTTAATAAAATGATATTGTACTAAGTATTAAAAAATAAAGAATTTCAAACTAGATTCTGACCATATGAAACTCATAGAGAGACCCTAAACAAATAGGTACACCTACAATTTCACTATTAAGAAAGTGACAATTGCTACAAAGAATAAATAACTTCTTCCAGAGGCATAACTACACTGGTTACAATGAATTTAAGTGCTGAGGCCCAGATTTTTACATAACTGAAGAATGAACTTTGACACGTCAGAATACAAGAAATTATGTATACATACAGCAATACGTGAACCATGAACTTCCAGATGTTCAAGCTGGCTTTAGAAAAGGCAGGAGAATCAGGGATCAAATTGCCAACATCGATTGGGTCATCGAAAAAGTAAGAGAGTTCCAGAAAAACATCTATTTCTGCTTTATTGACTATGCCAAAGCCTTTGACTGTGTGGATCACAATAAACTGTGGAAAATTCTAAAAGAGATGGGAATACCAGACCATCTGACCTGCCTCTTGAGAAACCTGTATGCAGGCCAGGAAGCAACAGTTAGAACAGGACATGGAACAACAGACTGGTTCCAAATAGGAAAAGGAGTACTTCAAGGCTGTATATTGTCATCCTGCTTATTTAACTTCTATGCAGAGTACATCATGAGAAACGCTGGGCTGGAAGAAGCACAAGCTGGGATCAAGATTGCTGGAAGAAATATCAATAACCTCAGATATGCAGATGACACCACCCTTATGGCAGAAATTGAAGAGGAAATAAAAGCCTCTTGATGAAGGTGAAAGAGGAGACTGAAAAAGTTAGCTTAAAGCTCAACATTCAGAAAACTAAGATCATGGTATGTGGTCCCATCACTTCATGGGAAATACATGGGGAAAGAGTGGAAACAGTGTCAGACTTTATTTTGGGGGGCTCCAAAATCACTGCAGATGGTTATTGGAGCCATGAAATTAAAAGACACTTACTCCTTGGAAGGAAAGTTATGACCAACCTAGATTGCATATTAAAAGGCAGAGACATTACTTTGACCACAAAGGTCCATCTAGTCAAGGCTATGGTTTATCCAGTGGTGATGTATGGATGTGAGAGTTGGACTGTGAAGAAAGCTGAGCACCAAAGAATTGATGCTTTTGAACTGTGGTGTTGGAGAAGACTCTTGAGAGTCCCTTGGACTGCAAGGAGATCAACCAGTCCATTCTGAAGGAGATCAGCCCTGGGATTTCTTTGGAAGGAATGATACTAAAGCTGAAACTCCAGTACTTTGGCCACCTTACGCAAAGAGTTGACTCATTGGAAAAGACTCTGATGCTGGGAGCGATTGGGGCAGCAGGAGAAGGGGATGACAGAGGATGAGATGGCTGGATGGCATCACTGACTCGATGGATATGAGTTTGAGTGAACTCCGGGAGTTGGTGATGGACAGGGAGGCCTGGCGTGCTGCAGTTCATGGGGTCACAAAGAGTGGGACACAACTGAGCGACTGAAGTGAACTGAACTGGTGTGTGTGTGTGTGTATGGATTTGAAAGCAAAGGTGCTCTGGAGAAGGGAATGGCAATCAACTCCAGTTCTTGCCTGGAGAATTCCATGGACAGTAGCTTGGTGGCCTACAGTCGTTGGGGTCACAAAAAGTCAGATACGACTAATAGATTTTCACTAACTTCACATATGCGTGTATATGGGTTTGAAAGTATTCTCTATGCAATATTTTACCCCCAAAGACTTTATTATTGCATTAAAATGCATTTCTTGGAATGCATGTCTTGACATATTTTTGATGATTTGTAACAAACTGAACCATCATCACTTCACTGGAGTCCTTATTTGTTGATTTCTTATGCAATGAAATATGCATCTGAAGAAATTTGTTTTTCCCTCTAAAGATTGATTTTGCATTCAAATAAAATGTGATAGTTAGAAATGTGGATGTAAGCCCATGTTGGATTTTTGACATCTTGGAATTTAGTAAAATACATAGAAAAAACAAAAATGAAAATTTAGATAGTATCTATTGTTAAGTAGAAGAGACTCTGGATTAAAAGTTATATGTAGTGATACCAAAATCATTTAGGTCTTATTTTGTGACTCTAAAAATGAAGCTGGTCGAAATAGGTAATAAGAACATTTTCAGCTTAAATAGTCAATGATTAAATGATTGTAGTCGATGAATATAAGGCATGCTATTTTTCTCATTGGTATTACTGTTTGTTTTTTTTTTCTTTTTGAAAAACCAAAGAAGAGTGGAAAGAATGGACAATTAGCATATGGAAGGTCTTTAGAATGAGAGAAAAAGGAAAGAGCCATTAACTCCAACCAAGAGTAGGCAGACCACATGGGGGTCTCAGTCTAGTCAAGCTCCCAAAAAACAGACTCTACCTCAGGTAGTATGGAAAAAAATTTCGCTGTTGCGATTTTATTTTAAACATACTACACAACAGATGTTCCATTACACTTTTCTGTCAGAATGTCTAAATAAAGAGAATGGATTTTGCTTGTTTCTTTGCTATCTCAATTTCAGAAGTCTTAATTAGGACATTCAAGTAGGTTGTTTTCTGTGTTTGAGATGGAATTCTCATGAAGCCATCCCCAGAGGTGCTCATCCTTATTCCAGCTGCTAAGGAACACTTGTGCCCAGTACACATTCTACTGTGACATGAAGGGCCTCATTTCATCCCCTGGCAAGGGAGGCGTCAAGAGAACAGGTTTTTGTCTGAATCATTTGTCATTTTCCTGAACATCTCTGAAATATTGGGCCACACATATAAACAGTCTGATTTTGTAGCCACAGAAATGAGAAGAAAGTGAAAGTGAAAGTCACTCGGTCGTGTCCAGCTTTTTGCAACCCCATGGTCTATACAGTCCATGGAATTTTCCAGGCCAGAATACCGGAGTGGGTAGTCTTTCCCTTCTCTAGGAGGTCCTCCCAACCCAGGGATTGAACCCAGATATCCCATATTACAGGTGGATTCTTTACCAGCTGAGGGATCAGGGAAGCC